>NC_054489.1:54470673-54588173 GCF_017639515.1 Carcharodon carcharias
CACACACTCACTCTCACTGGGATACCGTTCAACAAACACTGAGCCTCACTGTGGTACAGTTCCCCACACACTGACGCTCACAGGGATACAGTTCAACACATACTGACTCTCACGGGGGTACAGTTCCACAAACACTGACTCTCACTGCGATACAGTTCCACAAACGCTGACTCTGACTGGGGTACAGTTCCAAACACACTGACTCTCACTGGGATGCAGTTCCACACACACTGTCTCTGACTGGGATACAGTTCCACGCGCACTGACTCTCACTGGGATACAGCTCCTCACACACTGTCTCTCACTGGGATACAATTCCACACACACTGTCTCTCACTGGGGAAGGGCTCCATACACACTGACTCTTACTTGGGTACAGTTCCACACACACTGACTCTCACTGTGGTACAGTTCCACACACACTGACTCTCACTCGGATAAAGATCCAACCACATTGTCTCTGACTGTGTTACAGTTCCACACACACTGACACTCACTGGTGTACAGTTCCACACACACTGTGTCTCACTGGGATACAGTTCCAGACACACTGACTCTCACCGGGGTACAGTTCCATGCACACTGACTCTCACCGGGGTACAGTTCCACACGCACTGACTCTCACCGGGGTACAGTTCCGCACACACTGACTCTCACTGGGATAAAGTTCCACACACACTGACTCTCACTGGGGTACAGTCCCACACACTCTGACTCTCACAGGGGTACAGTTCCACAAACACTGACTCTCACTGGGGTACAATTCTGCACACACTGACTCTGAATGGGTTCAGTTTCACACACACTCACTCTCACTGGGATACCGTTCAACAAACACTGAGCCTCACTGTGGTACAGTTCCCCACACACTGACTCTCACAGGGATACAGTTCAACACACACTAACTCTCACTGGGGAACAGTTCCACACACACTGACACTCTCTGGGGTACAGTTCCACACACACTGACTCTCACTGGGATGCAGTTCCACACACACTGTCTCTGACTGGGATACAGTTCCACGCGCACTGACTCTCACTGGGATACAGTTCCACACACACTGTCTCTCACTGGGATACAATTCCACACACACTGTCTCTCACTGGGGAAGGGTTCCAAACACACTGACTCTTACTGGGGTACAGTTCCACACACTTTGACTCTCACTGTGGTACAGGTCCACACACACTGACTCTCACTGGGATAAAGATCCAACCACATTGTCTCTGACTGGGTTACAGTTCCACGCGCACTGACTCTCACTGTGATACAGTTCCACACACTCTGACTCTCACTTGGGTACAGTTCCACACACACTGACTCTCAATGGGGAACATTTCCACAAACACTGACTCTCACTGGGGTACAGTTCAACACACACTGACTCTCACTGTGGTACAGTTCCACACATGCTGTCTCTCACTGGCGTACAGTTCCCCACACACTGACTCTCACTGGGGAACATTTTCACACACTGACTCTCACTGGGATACAGTTCCACACACACTGACTCTCACTGGTATACAGTTCCACACACACTGACTCTCAATGGGGAACAGTTCCACACACAATGACTCTCACTGGGGTACAGTTCAACACACACTGACTCTCACTGGGGTACAGTTCCACATGCACTGACTCTCATTGGGATGCAGTTCCACGCACACTGACTCTGATAGTGGTACAGTTCCACAAACACTTACTCTCACTGGTGTACAGTTCCACACACACTGACTCTCGCTGGGATACAGTTCCACACAAACTGACACACACTGGGGTAAGCTCCACACAAACTGACTCACACTGGGGTAAGCTCCACAAACAATGACTCTCACTGGGGAACAGTTCCACACACACTGACTCTCACTGGGGTACAGTTCCACACACACTGACTCTCACTGAGATACAGTTCCACACACATTGTATCTGACTGGGGTACAGTTCTACACACCCTGACTCTCACTTGGGTACAGAACCATACACACTGAGTCTCACTGGGATACATTTCCACACACACAGACTGTCACTGGGATACTGTTTCGCACACACTGACTCTCACTGGGGTACAGTTCCACAAACACTGACTCTCACTGCGATACAGTTCCACAAACGCTGACTCTGACTGGGGTACAGTTCCAAACACACTGACTCTCAATGGGGTACAGTTCATCATACACTGACTCTGACTGGGGTACAGTTCCACACATGCTGTCTCTCACTGGGATACACGTACACATACACTGACTCTCACTGGGGAACTGTTCCACACACACTGACTCTCACTGGGATGCATTTCCACACACACTGACTCTCACTGGGATACAGTTCCACAATCACTGACTCTCTCTGTAATAGCATTCCACGCATACTGCATCTCACTGGGGTCCATTTCCACACACACTGACTCTCACTGGGGTACAGTTCCACACACACTGACTCTCACAGGGGCACAGTTCCACACATACTAACTCTCACTAGGGTACAGTTCCACACGCACTGACACTCACTGGAGTTATGTTCCACACATGCTGTCTCTCACTGGGGTACAGTTCCAAACACACTGACTCTCACTGGGGAACAGATCCCCACACACTGACTCTCACAGGGGTACAGTTCCACACATACTGACTCTCACTGGAATAGAGTTCCACAAACAATGACTCTCACTGGGATACAGTTCCACACACACTGACTCTCACTGGGATGCAGTTAAACACCCACTGCCTCTCACTGGGCTGCAGTTCCACACACACTGACTCTCAATGGGGTACAGTTCCACACACACTGACTCTCACCGGGGTACAGTTCCACTCACACTGACTCTCACCGGGGTACAGTTCCGCACGCACTGACTCTCGCCGGGGTACAGTTCCACACACACTGGCTCTCACCGGGGTACAGTTCCACACGCACTGACGCTCACCGGGGTACAGTTCCACACACACTGTCTCTCACTGGGGAACAGTTCCACACACACTGACTCTCACCGGGGTACAGTTCCACACACACTGACTCTCACTGGGGTACAGTTCCACACACACTGACTCTCACTGGGGAACAGTTCCACACACACAGACTCCAACAGGGGTACATTTCCGCAAACACTGACTCTCTCTGGGGTACAGTTCCACACACACTGACTCTCACTGGGATACAGTTCCACACACACTGACTCTCACTGGGATACAGTTTCACACACACTGACACTCTCTGGAGTACAGTTCCACACACACTGTCTCTCACTGGGGCACAGTTCCTGACACACTGACTCTCACTGGTGAACTGTTCCACACACACTGACCTGACTGGGTTACAGTTCCACACACACTGACTCTAACTTGGATACAGTTCCACACACACTGACTCTCACTGGGGTACAGTTCCACACACACTGACACTCACTGGGGTACAGTCCCACACACCCTGACTCTCACAGTGGTACAGTTCCACAAAAACTGACTCTCACTGGGGTACAGTTCTGTACACACTGACTCTGACTTGGGTACAGTTCCACACACACTGACTCTCACTGGGATACAGTTCCACACACACTGAATCTGACTGTGGTGCAATTCCACACACACTCACTCTCACTGGGATACCGTTCAAAATAACAGTGCGCCTCACTGGGGTACAGTTCCCCACACACTGACTCTCAAAGGGATACAGTTCAATACACACTGACTCTAACTGGGGTACAGTACCACACACACTGACTCTCACTGGGGAACAGTTCCACACACACTGACTCTCTCTGGGGTACAGTTCCCCACACACTGACTCTCACTGGTTTACAGTTCCACACACATTGTATCTGACTGTGGTACGGTTCTACACACACTTACTCTCAACTGGGTACAGTTCCATACTAACTGAGTCTCACTGGGATACAGTTCCACACACACAGACTCTCACTGGGATACTGTTTCGCAAACACTGACTCTCACTGGGGTACAGTTCCACAAACACTGACTCTCACTGCGATAAAGTTCCACAAATGCTGACTCTGACTGGGGTACAGTTCCACACACACTGACACTCAAAGGGGTACAGTTCATCATACACTGACTTTGACTGGGGTGCAGTTCCACAGAAGCTGTCTCTCACTGGGATACACGTACACATACACTGACTCTCACTGGGGAACTGTTCCACACACACTGACTCTAACTGGGATACATTTCAACACACACAGACTCTCACTGCGATACAGTTCCACAAACACTGACTCTCACTGTAATACCGTTCCACACAAACTGCATCTCACTGGGGTCCATTTCGACACACACTGACTCTCACTGGGGCACAGTTCCACACATACTAATTCTCACTAGGATACAGTTCCACACGCACTGTCTCTCACTGGGGTACAGTTCCAAACACACTGACTCTCACTGGGATACAGTTCCACACACACTGACTCTCACTGGGGAACAGTTCGACGCACACTGACTCGGACAGGGGTACATTTCCACAAACACTGACTCTCTCAGGGGTACAGTTCCACACACACTTACTCTCACTGGGATACAGTTCCCACACGCTGACGCTGACTGGGATACAGTTCCAAACACATTGACACTCTCTGGTGTACAGTTCCACACACACTGTCTCTCACTGGCGTACAGATCCATTCACACTGACTCTCACTGGTGAACTGTTAAACACACACTGACCTGACTGGGTTACAGTTCCACACACACTGACTCTCACTGGGATACAGTTCCACACACACTGAGTCTCACTGGGATACAGTTCCACACACACTGAATCTGTCAGTGGTTCAATACCACACAAACTCACTCCCAATGGGATACCGTTCAACAAACACTGAGCCTCACTGGGGTACAGTTCCCCGCACACTGACTCTCAAAGGGATACAGTTCAACACACACTGACTCTCACTGGGGTACAGTTCCACACACACTGACTCTCACTGGGGAACAGTTCCACACAAACTGACTCTCTCTGGGGTACAGTTCCCCACACACTGACTGTCACTGGGATACAGTTCCACACACATTGTATCTGACTGTGGTCCGGTTCTACACACACTGACTCTCAATTAGGTACAGATCCATACACACTGAGTCTCACTGGGATACAGTTCCACACACACAGACTCTCACTGGGATACTGTTTCACACACACTGACTCTCACTGGGGTACAGTTCCACAAAAACTGACTCTTACTGCGATACAGTTCCACAAAACGCTGACTCTGACTGGGGTACAGTTCCAAACACACTGACTCTCAATGGGGTACAGTTCATCAAACACTCACTCTGACTGGGGTACAGTTCCACACATGCTGTCTCTCACTGGGATACACGTGCACATACACTGACTCTCACTGGGGAACTGTTCCACACACACTGACTCTCACTGGGATACACTTCCACACACACTGACTCTCACTGGGATACAGTTCCACAAACACTGACTCTCACTGTAATACCATTCCACACATAGTGCATCTCACTGGGGTCCATTTCCACACACACTGGCTCTCACTGGGGTACAGTTCCACACACACTGACTCTCACAGGGGCACAGTTCCACACATACTAATTCTCACTAGGGTACAGTTCCACACACACTGACTCTCACTGGGGTACAGTTCCACACATGCTGTCTCTCACTATGGAGGGTTCCATACACACTGACTCTCACTGGGGTACAGTTCCACACACACTGACTCACACTGGGGTACAGTTCCACACACACTGACTCTCACTGGGAAAAAGTTCCACACACACTGTCTCTGACTGGGTTACAGTTCCAAGCGCAATGACTCTCATTGGGATACAGTTCCACACACACTGACTCTCACTTGGGTACAGTCACACACACACTGACTCTCACTGGGGAACAGTTCAACAAAAACTGACTCTGACTGGGGTACAGTTCCACACACACTGACTCTCACTGGGGTACAGTTCCACACATACTGACTCTCACTAAGATACAGTTCCACACACATTGTATCTGACTGTGGTACAGTTCTACACACACTGACTCTCACTTGGGTACAGTTCCATACACACTGAGTCTCACTGGGATACAGTTCCACACACACAGACTCTCACTGGGATACTGTTTCACACACACTGACTCTCACTGGGGTACAGTTCCACAAACACTGACTCTCACTGCGATACAGTTCCACAAATGCTGACTCTGACAGGGTTACAGTTCCAAACACACTGACTCTCAATGGGGTACAGTTCATCATACACTGACTCTGACTTGGGTACAGTTCCACACATGCTGTCTCTCACTGGGATACACGTACACATACACTGATTCTCACTGGGGAACTGTACCACACACACTGACTCTCACTGGGATACATTTCCACACACACTGACTCTCACTGGGATACAGTTCCACAACCACTGACTCTCACTGTAATAGCGTTCCACACATACTGCATCTCACTGGGGCCCATTTCCACACACACTGACTCTCACTGGGGTACAGTTCCACACACATTGACTCTCACAGGGGCACAGTTCCACACATATTAACTCTCACTGGGGTACAGTTCCACACGCACTTTCTCTCACTGGGGTACAGTTCCAATCACACTGACTCTCACTGAGGAACAGATCCACACACACTGACTCTCACTGGGGTACAGTTCCACACACACTGACTCTCACTGGGATAGAGTTCCACAAACAATGACTCTCAATGGGATACAGGTCCACACACACTGACTCTCACTGGGATACAGTTCCACAACCATTGCCTCTCACTGGGCTGCAGTTCCACACACACTGACTCTCACTGGGGTACAGTTCCACACACACTGTCTCTCACCGGGGTACAGTTCCACTCACACTGACTCTCACCGGGGTACAGTTCCACACGCACTGACTCTCGCCGGGGTACAGTTCCACACACACTGACTCTCACCGGGGTACAGTTGCACACACACTGACTCTCACTGGGGAACAGTCCCACACACACGGACTCCGACAGGGGTACATTTCCACAAACACTGACTGTCACTGGGATACAGTTCCACACACGCTGACTCTCACTGGGATACAGTTCCACACACACTGACACTCTCTGGTGTACAGTTCCACACAAACTGTCTCTCACTGGGGTAGAGTTCCAGACACACTGACTCTCACTGGTGAACTGTTCCACACACACTGACCTGACTGGGTTACAGTTCCACACACATTGACTCTCACTGGGATACAGTTCCGCACACACTGACTCTCACTGGGGTACAGTTCCACACACACTGAGACTCACTGGGGTACAGTTCCACACACTCTGACTCTCACAGTGGTACAGTTCCACAAACACTGACTCTCACTGGGGTACAGTTCTGCACACACTGAATCTGACTGTGGTACAATTCCACACACACTAACTCTCACTGGGATACCGTTCAACAAACACTGAGTCTCACTGGGGTACTGTTCCCCGCTCACTGACTCTCAAAGGGATAAAGTTCAACACACACTGACTCTAACTGGGGTACAGTACCACACACACTGACTCTCACTGGGGAACAGTTCCACACACACTGACTCTCATTGGGGTACAGTTCCACACACACTGACTCTCACTGGGATACAGTTCCACACACATTGTATCTGACTGTGGTACGGTTCTACACTCACTGACTCTCAATTGGGTACAGTTCCATACACACTGAGTCTCACTGGGATACAGTTCCACACACAGAGACTCTCACTGGGATACTGTTTCGCAAACACTAACTCTCACTGGGGTACAGTTCCACAAACAATGACTCTCACTGCGATACAGTTCCACAAACGCTGACTCTGACTGGGATACAGTTCCAAAGACCCTGACTCTTAATGGGGTACAGTTCATCATACACTGACTCTGACTGGTGTACAGTTCCACACACACTGGCTCTCACTGGGGTACAGTTCCACACACACTGACTCTCACAGGGGCACAGTTCCACACATACTAATTCTCACTAGGGTACAGTTCCACACACACTGACTCTCACTGGGGTACAGTTCCACACATGCTGTCTCTCACTATGGAGGGTTCCATACACACTGACTCTCACTGGGGTACAGTTCCACACACACTGACTCACACTGGGGTACAGTTCCACACACACTGACTCTCACTGGGATAAAGTTCCACACACACTGTCTCTGACTGGGTTACAGTTCCAAGCGCAATGACTCTCATTGGGATACAGTTCCACACACACTGACTCTCACTTGGGTACAGTTCCACACACACTGACTCTCACTGGGGTACAGTTCCACACATACTGACTCTCACTAAGATACAGTTCCACACACATTGTATCTGACTGTGGTACAGTTCTACACACACTGACTCTCACTTGGGTACAGTTCCATACACACTGAGTCTCACTGGGGTACAGTTCCACAAACACTGACTCTCACTGCGATACAGTTCCACAAATGCTGACTCTGACAGGATTACAGTTCCAAACACACTGACTCTCAATGGGGTACAGTTCATCATACACTGACTCTGACTTGGGTACAGTTCCACACATGCTGTCTCTCACTGGGATACACGTACACATACACTGATTCTCACTGGGGAACTGTACCACACACACTGACTCTCACTGGGATACATTTCCACACACACTGACTCTCACTGGGATACAGTTCCACAACCACTGACTCTCACTGTAATAGCGTTCCACACATACTGCATCTCACTGGGGCCCATTTCCACACACACTGACTCTCACTGGGGTACAGTTCCACACACATTGACTCTCACTGGGGTACAGTTCCAAACACACTGACTCTCACTGAGGAACAGATCCACACACACTGACTCTCACTGGGGTACAGTTCCACACACACTGACTCTCACTGGGATAGAGTTCCACAAACAATGACTCTCAATGGGATACAGGTCCACACACACTGACTCTCACTGGGATACAGTTCCACAACCATTGCCTCTCACTGGGCTGCAGTTCCACACACACTGACTCTCACTGGGGTACAGTTCCACACACACTGTCTCTCACCGGGGTACAGTTCCACTCACACTGACTCTCACCGGGGTACAGTTCCACACGCACTGACTCTCGCCGGGGTACAGTTCCACACACACTGACTCTCACCGAGGTACAGTTGCACACACACTGACTCTCACTGGGGAACAGTCCCACACACACGGACTCCGACAGGGGTACATTTCCACAAACACTGACTGTCACTGGGATACAGTTCCACACACGCTGACTCTCACTGGGATACAGTTCCACACACACTGACACTCTCTGGTGTACAGTTCCACACAAACTGTCTCTCACTGGGGTAGAGTTCCAGACACACTGACTCTCACTGGTGAACTGTTCCACACACACTGACCTGACTGGGTTACAGTTCCACACACATTGACTCTCACTGGGATACAGTTCCGCACACACTGACTCTCACTGGGGTACAGTTCCACACACACTGAGACTCACTGGGGTACAGTTCCACACACTCTGACTCTCACAGTGGTACAGTTCCACAAACACTGACTCTCACTGGGGTACAGTTCTGCACACACTGAATCTGACTGTGGTACAATTCCACACACACTAACTCTCACTGGGATACCGTTCAACAAACACTGATCCTCACTGGGGTACCGTTCCCCGCTCACTGACTCTCAAAGGGATAAAGTTCAACACACACTGACTCTAACTGGGGTACAGTACCACACACACTGACTCTCACTGGGGAACAGTTCCACACACACTGACTCTCATTGGGGTACAGTTCCACACACACTGACTCTCACTGGGATACAGTTCCACACACATTGTATCTGACTGTGGTACGGTTCTACACTCACTGACTCTCAATTGGGTACAGTTCCATACACACTGAGTGTCACTGGGATACAGTTCCACACACAGAGACTCTCACTGGGATACAGTTCCACAAACAATGACTCTCACTGCGATACAGTTCCACAAACGCTGACTCTGACTGGGATACAGTTCCAAAGACCCTGACACTTAATGGGGTACAGTTCATCATACACTGACTCTGACTGGTGTACAGTTCCACACATGCTGTCTCTCACTGGGATACATTTCCACACACACTTACTTTCACTGGGATACAGTTCCACAAACACTGATTCTCACTGTAATACCGTTCCACACATACTGCATCTCACTGGGGTCCATTTCCACACACACTGACTCTCACTGGGGTACAGTTCCACACACACTGACTCTCACAGGGGCACAGTTCCACACATACTAATACTCAATAGGGTACAGTTCCACACACACTGACTCCCACTGGTGTACAGTTCCACACATGCTGTCTCTCACTGGGTTACAGTTCCACACACACTGATTCTCACTGGGATACAGTTCCACACACACTGACTCTCACTGGGAGACAGTTGCACACACACTGACTCTCACTGGGAGACAGTTGCACACACTGACTCTCACCGGGGTACAGTTCCACACACACTGACTCACACCGGGGTACATTTCCACAAACACTGACTCTCTCGGGGGTACAGTTCCACAAACACTGACTCTCACTGCGATACAGTTCCACAAACGATAACTCTGACTGGGATACAGTTCCAAACACCCTGACTCTTAATGGGGTACTGTTCATCATACACTGACTCTGACTGGTGTACAGTTCCACACATACTGTCTCTCACTGGGATACATTTCCACACACACTGACTCTCACTGGGATACAGTTCCACAAACACTGACTCTCACTGTAATACCGTTCCACACATACTGCATCTCACTGGGGTCCATTTCCACACACACTGACTCTCACTGGGGTACAGTTCCACACACACTGACTCTCACAGGGGCACAGTTCCACACATACTAATACTCACTAGGGTACAGTTCCACACACACTGACTCTCACTGGGGTACAGTTCCACACATGCTGTCTCTCACTGGGGTATAGTTCCAAACACACTGACACTCACTGGGGAATAGATCCACACACACTGACTCTCACTGGGGTACAGTTCCACACACACTGACTCTCACTGGGATACAGTTCCACACACACTGACTCTCACTGGGAGACAGTTGCACACACACTGACTCTCACCGGGATACAGTTCCGCACACACTGACTCTCACCAGGGTACAGTTCCACACACACTGACTCACACCGGAGTACAGTTGCACACACACTGACTCTCACTGGGATACAGTTCCACAACCACTGCCTCTCACTGGGCTGCAGTTCCACACACACACTGACACTCACTGGGGTACAGTTCCACACACACTGTCTCTCACCGGGGTACAGTTCCACTCACACTGACTCTCACCGGGGTACAGTTCCACACGCACTGACTCTCGCCGGGGTACAGTTCCACACACAATGACTCTCACCGGGGTACAGTTCCACACACACTGACTCTCACTGGGGAACAGTTCCACACACACGGACTCCGACAGGGGTACATTTCCACAAACACTGACTGTCACTGGGATACAGTTCCACACACGCTGACTCTCACTGGGATACAGTTCCACACACACTGACACTCTCTGGTGTACAGTTCCACACAAACTGTCTCTCACTGGGGTAGAGTTCCAGACACACTGACTCTCACTGGGGTACAGTTCCACACACACTGTCTCTCACCGGGGTACAGTTCCACTCACACTGACTCTCACCGGGGTACAGTTCCACACGCACTGACTCTCGCCGGGGTACAGTTCCACACACAATGACTCTCACCGGGGTACAGTTCCACACACACTGACTCTCACTGGGGAACAGTTCCACACACACGGACTCCGACAGTGGTACAGTTCCACACACATTGTATCTGACTGTGGTACGGATCTACACTCACTGACTCTCAATTGGGTACAGTTCCATACACACTGAGTCTCACTGGGATACAGTTCCACACACAGAGACTCTCACTGGGATACTGTTTCGCAAACACTAACTCTCACTGGGGTACAGATCCACAAACACTGACTCTCACTGCGATACAGTTCCACAAACGCTGACTCTGACTGGGATACAGTTCCAAAGACCCTGACTCTTAATGGGGTACAGTTCATCATACACTGACTCTGACTGGTGTACAGTTCCACACATGCTGTCTCTCACTGGGATACATTTCCACACACACTGACTCTCACTGGGATACAGTTCCACAAACACTGATTCTCACTGTAATACCGTTCCACACATACTACATCTCACTGGGGTCCATTTCCACACACACTGACTCTCACTGGGGTACAGTTCCACACACACTGACTCTCACAGGGGCACAGTTCCACACATACTAATACTCACTAGGGTAAAGTTCCACACACACTGACTCCCACTGGTGTACAGTTCCACACATGCTGTCTCTCACTGGGTTACAGTTCCACACACACTGACTCTCACTGGGATACAGTTCCACACACACTGACTCTCACTGGGAGACAGTTGCACACACACTGACTCTCACCGGGGTACAGTTCCACACACACTGACTCACACCGGGGTACAGTTCCACACACACTGACTCTCACTGGGGAACAGTTCCACACACACGGACTCTGACAGGGGTACATTTCCACAAACACTGACTCTCTCGGGGGTACAGTTCCACAAACACTGACTCTCACTGTGATACAGTTCCACACACACTGACTCTGACTGGGATACAGTTCCACACACACTGATACTCTCTGGGGAACAGTTCCACGCACACAGACTCTCACTGGCATACTGTTTCGCACACACTGACTCTCACTGGGATACAGTTCCACAAACGCTGACTCTGACTGGGGTACAGTTCCAAACACACTGACTCTCAATGGGGTACAGTTCCTCATACACTGACTCTCACTGGGGAAATGTTCCACACATGCTGTCTCTCACTGGGTTACAGTTCCACACACACTGACTCTCACTGGGATACAGTTCCACACACACTGACTCTCACTGGGAGACAGTTGCACACACACTGACTCTCACCGGGGTACAGTTCCACACACACTGACTCACACCGGGGTACAGTTCCACACACACTGACTCTCACTGGGGAACAGTTCCACACACACGGACTCTGACAGGGGTACATTTCCACAAACACTGACTCTCTCGGGGGTACAGTTCCACAAACACTGACTCTCACTGTGATACAGTTCCACACACACTGACTCTGACTGGGATACAGTTCCACACACACTGATACTCTCTGGGGAACAGTTCCACGCACACAGACTCTCACTGGCATACTGTTTCGCACACACTGACTCTCACTGGGATACAGTTCCACAAACGCTGACTCTGACTGGGGTACAGTTCCAAACACACTGACTCTCAATGGGGTACAGTTCCTCATACACTGACTCTCACTGGGGAAATGTTCCACACACACAGACTCTCACTGGGATACATTTCCACACACACTGACTCTCACTGGGATACAGTTCCACAAACGATGACTCTGACTGGGGTACAGTTCCAAACACACTGACTCTCAATGGGGTACGGTTCCTCATACACTGACTCTCACTGGGGTACAGTTCCACACATGCTGTCTCTCACTGGGATACATGTACACATACACTGACTCTCACTGGGGAAATGTTCCACACACACTGACTCTCACTGGGATACATTTCCACACACACTGACTCTCACTGGGATACAGTTCCACAAACACTGACTCTCACTGTAATAACGTTCCACACATACTGCATCTCACTGGGGTCCATTTCAACACACACTGACTCTCACTGGGGTACAGTTCCACACACACTGACTATCACTGGGGTACAGTTCCACACATGCTGTCTCTCACTGGGGTACAGTTCCAAACACACTGACTCTCACTGGGGAACAGATCCACACACACTGACTCTCACTGGGAGACAGTTGCACACACACTGACTCTCACCGGGTTACAGTTCCACACACACTGACTCTCACCGGCTTACAGTTGCACACACACTGACTCTCACCGGGGTACAGTTCCACACACACTGACTCTCACTGGGGAACAGTTCCACGCACACGGACTCTGACAGGGGTACATTTCCACAAACACTGACTCTCTCGGGGGTACAGTTCCACTCACACTGACTCTCACTGGGATACAGTTCCACACACGCTGACTCTGACTGGGATACAGTTCCACACACACTGACACTCTCTGGTGTACAGTTCCACACACACTGTCTCTCACTGGGGTACAGTTCCAGGCACACTTACTCTCACTGGTGAACTGTTCCAAACACACTGACCTGACTGGGTTACAGTTCCACACACTCTGACTCTCACTGGGATACAGTTCCACACACACTGACTCTCACTGGGATACAGTTCCACACACACTGAATCTGACTGTGGTACAATTCCACACAAACGCACTCTCAATGGGATACCGTTCAACAAACACTTAGCCTCACTGGGGTACAGTTAACCGCACACTGACTCTCACAGCGATACAGTTCAACACACACTGACTCTCACTGGGGTACAGTTCCACACACACTGACTCTCACTGGGGAACAGTTCCACACACACTGACTCACTCTGGGGTACAGTTCCACACACACTGACTCTCACTGGGATACAGTTCCACACACACTGTCTCTGACTGGGATACAGTTCCACGCGCACTGACTCTCACTGGGATACAGTTCCACACACACTGTCTCTCACTATGGAGGGTTCCATACACACTGACTCTCACTGGGGTACAGTTCCACACACACTGTCTCTCACTGGGGTACAGTTACACACACACTGACTCTCACTGGGTACAGTTCCACACACACTGTCTCTGACTGGGTTACGGTTCCACGCGCAATGACTCTCACTGAGATACAGTTCCACACACACTGACTCTCACTTGGGTACCGTTCCACACACACTGACTCTCACTGGGCAACAGTTCCACAAACACTGACTCTGACTGGGGTACAGTTCCACACACACTGACTCTCACAGGGGTACAGTTCCACACACACTGTCTCTGACTGGGATACAGTTCCACGCGCACTGACTCTCACTGGGATACTTTTCCACACACACTGACTCTCACTGGGATACAATTCCACACACACTTTCTCTCACTGGGGTACAGTTCCACACACCTTGTCTCTCACTGGGGTATAGTTCCACACACACTGTCTCTCACTGGGGTACAGATCCACACACACTGTCTCTCACTGGGGTACAGTTCCACACACACTGACTCTCACTGGGATACAGTTCCACACAAAATAACTCTGACTGGGATACAGTTCCACACACTCTGATGATCACTGGGGTACAGTTCCACACAATGACTCCCACTGGTTTGCAGTTCAACACACACGGACTCTCACTGGGGTAAAGTTCCACACATGCTGTCCCTCACAGGGATACACGTACACATACAAAGACTCTCACTGGGGAACTGTTCCACAAACACTGACACTCACTGGGATACAGTTCCACACAGACTTACTGTCACTGGGATACAGTTCCACAAAAACTGAATCTCACTGTAATACAGTTCCACACATACTGACTCTCACTGGGGTACAATTCCACACACACCGATTCTCACTGGTGTACAGTTCCACACACACTGACACTCACTGGGGAACTGTTCCACACACACTGACTCTCACTGTTGAACAATTCCACACACAATGACTCTCACTGTGGTACAGTTCCACACACATTTACTCTGATTGGTCTACAATTCCACACACACTGACTCTCACTGTGGTACAGTTCAGCACACACTGACTCTCACTTGGGTACAGTTCAACACACACTGAATCTCACTGGAGTACAGTTCCACACATGCTGTCTCTCACTGGGATACAGTTCCACACACACTGACTCTCACTGGGGAACAGTTCCACACACACTGACTCTCACTGGGGTACAGTTCCACACACACTAATTCTCACTGGGGTACAGTTCCACACACACTGACTCTCACTGGGATACAGTTCCATGCAACATGCCTCTGATTGTGGTACAGTTCCACAAATTCTTACTCTCACTGGGGTACAGTTCCACACACACTGACTCTCACTGGGATACAGTTCCACAAAAACTGACTCACACTGGGGTACAGCTCCACACACACTGACTCCCACTGGGGTACTGTTCCACACACACTGACTCTCACTGGGGTACAGTTCCACACACCGTGACTCTCACTGGGGTATAATTCCACAATCAATGACTCTCACTGGGGAACAGTTCCACACACACAGAGTCTGACTGGGGTACAGTTCCACACGCACTGACTCTCACTGAGATACAGTTCCACACACTTTGTATCTGACTGTGGCACAGTTCCACACACACTAACTCACACTTGGGTACAGTTCCATACACACTGAATCTCACTGGGATACAGTTCCACACACACAGACTCTCACTGGCAAACTGTTTCACACACACAGACTCTCACTGGGGTACAGTTCCACACACACTGACTCTCACTGCCATACAGTTCCACACACGCTGACTCTGACTGGGGTACAGTTCAAAAAACACTGACTCTCACTGGGGTACAGTTCCACACACACTGTCTCTCACCGGGGTACAGTTCCACTCGCACTGACTCTCACCGGGGTACAGTTCCACACGCACTGACTCTCGCCGGGGTACAGTTCCACACACAATGACTCTCACCGGGGTACAGTTGCACACACACTGACTCTCACTGGGGAACAGTTCCACACACACGGACTCCGACAGGGGTACATTTCCACAAACACTGACTGTAACTGGGATACAGTTCCACACACGCTGACTCTCACTGGGATACAGTTCCACACACACTGACACTCTCTGGTGTACAGTTCCACACAAACTGTCTCTCACTGGGGTAGAGTTCCAGACACACTGACTCACACTGGTGAACTGTTCCACACACACTGACCTGACTGGGTTACAGTTCCACACACACTGACTCTCACTGGGGTACAGTTCCACACACTCTGAGACTCACTGGGGTACAGTTCCACACACTCTGACTCTCACAGTGGTACAGTTCCACAAACACTGACTCTCACTGGGGTACAGTTCTGCACACACTGAAACTGACTGTGGTACAATTCCACACACACTAACTCCCTCTGGGATACCGTTCAACAAACACTGAGCCTCACTGGGGTACCCTTCCCCGCACACTGACTCTCAAAGGGATACAGTTCAACACACACTGACTCTAACTGGGGTACAGTACCACACACACTGACTCTCACAGGGGAACAGTTCCACACACACTGACTCTCATTGGGGTACAGTTCCACACACACTGACTCTCACTGGGATACAGTTCCACACACATTGTATCTGACTGTGGTACGGTTCTACACTCACTGACTCTCAATTGGGTACAGTTCCAGACACACTGAGTCTCACTGGGATACAGTTCCACACACAGAGACTCTCACTGGGATACTGTTTCGCAAACACTAACTCTCACTGGGGTACAGTTCCACAAACACTGACTCTCACTGCGATACAGATCCACAAACACTGACTCTGACTGGGATACAGTTCCAAAGACCCTGACTCTTAATGGGGTACAGTTCATCATACACTGACTCTGACTGGTGTACAGTTCCACACATGCTGTCTCTCACTGGGATACATTTCCACACACACTGACTCTCACTGGGATACAGTTCCACAAACACTGATTCTCACTGTAATACCGTTCCACACATACTGCATCTCACTGGGGTCCATTTCCACACACACTGACTCTCACTGGGGTACAGTTCCACACACACTGACTCTCACAAGGGCACAGTTCCACACATACTAATACTCACTAGGGTACAGTTCCACACACACTGACTCCCACTGGTGTACAGTTCCACACATGCTGTCTCTCACTGGGTTACAGTTCCACACACACTGACTCTCACTGGGATACAGTTCCACACACACTGACTCTCACTGGGAGACAGTTGCACACACACTGACTCTCACCGGGGTACAGTTCCACACACACTGACTCTCACCAGGGTAGAGTTCCACACACACTGACTCTCACTGGGGTACAGTTCCACTCACACTGACTCTCACTGGGATACAGTTCCACACACGCTGACTCTGACTGGGATACAGTTCCACACACACTGACACTCTCTGGTGTACAGTTCCACACACACTGTCTCTCACTGGGGTACAGTTCCAGACACACTTACTCTCACTGGTGAACTGTTCCAAACACACTGACCTGACTGGGTTACAGTTCCACACACTCTGACTCTCACTGGGATACAGTTCCACACACACTGACTCTCACTGGGATACAGTTCCACACACACTGAATCTGACTGTGGTACAATTCCACACAAACGCACTCTTAATGGGATACCGTTCAACAAACACTGAGCCTCACTGGGGTACAGTTAACCGCACACTGACTCTCACAGCGATACAGTTCAACACACACTGACTCTCACTGGGGTACAGTTCCACACACACTGACTCTCACTGGGGAACAGTTCCACACACACTGACTCACTCTGGGGTACAGTTCCACACACACTGACTCTCACTGGGGTACAGTTACACACACACTGACTCTCACTGGGTACAGTTCCACACACACTGTCTCTGACTGGGATACAGTTCCACACACACTGACTCTCACTTGGGTACCGTTCCACACACTCTGACTCTCACTGGGCAACAGTTCCACAAACACTGACTCTGACTGGGGTACAGTTCCACACACACTGACTCTCACAGGGGTACAGTTCCACACACACTGTCTCTGACTGGGATACAGTTCCACGCGCACTGACTCTCACTGGGATACAGTTCCACACACACTGACTCTCACTGGGATACAATTCCACACACACTTTCTCTCACTGGGGTACAGTTCCACACACCTTGTCTCTCACTGGGGTATAGTTCTACACACACTGTCTCTCACTGGGGTACAGATCCACACACACTGTCTCTCACTGGGGTACAGTTCCACACACACTGACTCTCACTGGGATACAGTTCCACACAAAATAACTCTGACTGGGATACAGTTCCACACACTCTGATGATCACTGGGGTACAGTTCCACACAATGACTCCCACTGGTTTGCAGTTCAACACACACGGACTCTCACTGGGGTAAAGTTCCACACATGCTGTCCCTCACAGGGATACACGTACACATACAAAGACTCTCACTGGGGAACTGTTCCACACACACTGACACTCACTGGGATACAGTTCCACACAGACTTACTGTCACTGGGATACAGTTCCACAAAAACTGACTCTCACTGGGGAACAGTTCCACACACACTGACTCACTCTGGGGTACAGTTCCACACACACTGACTCTCACTGGGATACAGTTCCACACACACTGTCTCTGACTGGGATACAGTTCCACGCGCACTGACTCTCACTGGGATACAGTTCCACACACACTGTCTCTCACTATGGAGGGTTCCATACACACTGACTCTCACTGGGGTACAGTTCCACACACACTGACTCTCACTGGGGTACAGTTACACACACACTGACTCTCACTGGGTACAGTTCCACACACACTGTCTCTGACTGGGTTACGGTTCCACGCGCAATGACTCTCACTGGGATACAGTTCCACACACACTGACTCTCACTTGGGTACCGTTCCACACACTCTGACTCTCACTGGGCAACAGATCCACAAACACTGACTCTGACTGGGGTACAGTTCCACACATACTGCCTCTCACTGGGGTACAATTCCACACACACCGATTCTCACTGGTGTACAGTTCCACACACACTGACACTCACTGGGGAACTGTTCCACACACACTGACTCTCACTGTTGAACAATTCCACACACAATGACTCTCACTGTGGTACAGTTCCACACACATTTACTCTGATTGGTCTACAATTCCACACACACTGACTCTCACTGTGGTACAGTTCAGCACACACTGACTCTCACTTGGGTACAGTTCAACACACACTGAATCTCACTGGAGTACAGTTCCACACATGCTGTCTCTCACTGGGATACAGTTCCACACACACTGACTCTCACTGGGATACAGTTCCACAAACGCTGACTCTGACTGGGGTACAGTTCCAAACACACTGACTCTCAATGGGGTACAGTTCCTCATACACTGACTCTCACTGGGGAAATGTTCCACACACACAGACTCTCACTGGGATACATTTCCACACACACTGACTCTCACTGGGATACAGTTCCACAAACGATGACTCTGACTGGGGTACAGTTCCAAACACACTGACTCTCAATGGGGTACAGTTCCTCATACACTGACTCTCACTGGGGTACAGTTCCACACATGCTGTCTCTCACTGGGATACACGTACACATACACTGACTCTCACTGGGGAAATGTTCCACACACACTGACTCTCACTGGGATACATTTCCACACACACTGACTCTCACTGGGATACAGTTCCACAAACACTGACTCTCACTGTAATAACGTTCCACACATACTGCATCTCACTGGGGTCCATTTCAACACACACTGACTCTCACTGGGGTACAGTTCCACACACACTGACTATCACTGGGGTACAGTTCCACACATGCTGTCTCTCACTGGGGTACAGTTCCAAACACACTGACTCTCACTGGGGAACAGATCCACACACACTGACTCTCACTGGGAGACAGTTGCACACACACTGACTCTCACCGGGGTACAGTTCCACACACACTGACTCTCACCGGCTTACAGTTGCACACACACTGACTCTCACCGGGGTACAG
The DNA here is from genome assembly GCF_017639515.1 of Carcharodon carcharias. Lineage (NCBI taxonomy): Eukaryota > Metazoa > Chordata > Chondrichthyes > Lamniformes > Lamnidae > Carcharodon > Carcharodon carcharias. The sequence goes on from NC_054489.1 coordinate 54,491,447, forward strand.
TTCCACACACACTGACTCTCACTGGGGAACAGTTCCACGCACACGGACTCTGACAGGGGTACATTTCCACAAACACTGACTCTCTCGGGGGTACAGTTCCACTCACACTGACTCTGACTGGGATACAGTTCCACACACGCTGACTCTGACTGGGATACAGTTCCACACACACTGACACTCTCTGGTGTACAGTTCCACACACACTGTCTCTCACTGGGGTACAGTTCCAGACACACTTACTCTCACTGGTGAACTGTTCCAAACACACTGACCAAACTGGGTTACAGTTCCACACACTCTGACTCTCACTGGGATACAGTTCCACACACACTGACTCTCACTGGGATACAGTTCCACACACACTGAATCTGACTGTGGTACAATTCCACACAAACGCACTCTCAATGGGATACCGTTCAACAAACACTGAGCCTCACTGGGGTACAGTTAACCGCACACTGACTCTCACAGCGATACAGTTCAACACACACTGACTCTCACTGGGGTACAGTTCCACACACACTGACTCTCACTGGGGAACAGTTCCACACACACTGACTCACTCTGGGGTACAGTTCCACACACACTGTCTCTCACTATGGAGGGTTCCATACACACTGACTCTCACTGGGGTACAGTTCCACACACACTGACTCTCACTGGGGTACAGTTACACACACACTGACTCTCACTGGGTACAGTTCCACACACACTGTCTCTGACTGGGTTACGGTTCCACGCGCAATGACTCTCACTGGGATACAGTTCCACACACACTGACTCTCACTTGGGTACCGTTCCACACACTCTGACTCTCACTGGGCAACAGTTCCACAAACACTGACTCTGAGTGGGGTACAGTTCCACACACACTGACTCTCACAGGGGTACAGTTCCACACACACTGTCTCTGACTGGGATACAGTTCCACGCGCACTGACTCTCACTGGGATACAGTTCCACACACACTGACTCTCACTGGGATACAATTCCACACACACTTTCTCTCACTGGGGTACAGTTCCACACACCTTGTCTCTCACTGGGGTATAGTTCCACACACACTGTCTCTCACTGGGGTACAGATCCACACACACTGTCTCTCACTGGGGTACAGTTCCACACACACTGACTCTCACTGGGATACAGTTCCACACAAAATAACTCTGACTGGGATACAGTTCCACACACTCTGATGATCACTGGGGTACAGTTCCACACAATGACTCCCACTGGTTTGCAGTTCAACACACACGGACTCTCACTGGGGTAAAGTTCCACACATGCTGTCCCTCACAGGGATACACGTACACATACAAAGACTCTCACTGGGGAACTGTTCCACAAACACTGACACTCACTGGGATACAGTTCCACACAGACTTACTGTCACTGGGATACAGTTCCACAAAAACTGAATCTCACTGTAATACAGTTCCACACATACTGCCTCTCACTGGGGTACAATTCCACACACACCGATTCTCACTGGTGTACAGTTCCACACACACTGACACTCACTGGGGAACTGTTCCACACACACTGACTCTCACTGTTGAACAATTCCACACACAATGACTCTCACTGTGGTACAGTTCCACACACATTTACTCTGATTGGTCTACAATTCCACACACACTGACTCTCACTGTGGTACAGTTCAGCACACACTGACTCTCACTTGGGTACAGTTCAACACACACTGGATCTCACTGGAGTACAGTTCCACACATGCTGTCTCTCACTGGGATACAGTTCCACACACACTGACTCTCACTGGGGAACAGTTCCACACACACTGACTCTCACTGGGGTACAGTTCCACACACACTAATTCTCACTGGGGTACAGTTCCACACACACTGACTCTCACTGGGATACAGTTCCATGCAACATGCCTCTGATTGTGGTACAGTTCCACAAATTCTTACTCTCACTGGGATACAGTTCCACACACACTGACTCTCACTGGGATACAGTTCCACAAAAACTGACTCACAATGGGGTACAGCTCCACACACACTGACTCCCACTGGGGTACTGTTCCACACACACTGACTCTCACTGGGGTACAGTTCCACACACCGTGACTCTCACTGGGGTATAATTCCACAATCAATGACTCTCACTGGGGAACAGTTCCACACACACAGAGTCTGACTGGGGTACAGTTCCACATGCACTGACTCTCACTGAGATACAGTTCCACACACTTTGTATCTGACTGTGGCACAGTTCCACACACACTAACTCACACTTGGGTACAGTTCCATACACACTGAATCTCACTGGGATACAGTTCCACACACACAGACTCTCACTGGCAAACTGTTTCACACACACAGACTCTCACTGGGGTACAGTTCCACACACACTGACTCTCACTGCCATACAGTTCCACACACGCTGACTCTGACTGGGGTACAGTTCAAAAAACACTGACTCTCAATGGGGTACAGTTCATCATACACTGACTCTGACTGGGGTACAGTTCCACACAAACTGACTCTCACTGGGATACAGTTCAACACACACTGACTCTCACTGGGGTACAGTTCCACACATGCTGTCTCTCACTGGGATACACGTACACATAGACTGAGTCTCACTGGGGAACTGTTCCACGCACACTGAATCTCACTGGGATACATTTGCACACACACTGACTCTCTCTGGGATACAGTTCCACAAACACTGACTCTCACTGTAATACCGTTCCACACATACTGCATCTCACTGGGGTACAGTTCCACACACACTGACTGTCACTGGGGTACAGTTCCACACACACTGACTCTCACAGGGGCACAGTTCCACACATAATGACTCTCACTGGGGTACAATTCCGCACACACTGACTCTCACCGGGGTACAGTTCCACTCATGCTGGCTCTCACTGGGGTACAGTTCCAAACACACTGACTCTCAATGGGGAACAGATCCACACAAACTGACTCCCACTGGGGTACAGTTCCACACACACTGACTCTCACTGGGATAGAGTTCCACAAACACTGACTCTCACTGGGATACAGTTCCACACACACTGACGCACACTGGGATACAGTTCCACACCCACTGCCTCTCACTGGGCTACGGTTCCACACACACTGACTCTCACTGGGATACAGTTCCAAACAAACTGACTCACACTGGGGTACTGCTCCACACACACTGACTCTCACTGGGGTACAGTTCCACACACACTGACTCTCACTGGGATACTGTTTCACACACACAGACTCTCACTGGGGTACAGTTCCACACACAAAGACTCTCACTGCCATACAGTCCCACACAAGCTGACTATGACTGGGGTACAGTTCCAAACACACTGACTCTCAATGGGGTACAGTTCATCATACACTGACTCTGACAGGGGTACAGTTCCACACACACTGACTCTCACTGGGATACACGTACACATACACTGACTCTCACTGGGGAAGTGTTCCACACACACTGACTCTCACTGGGATACATTTCCACACACACTGACTCTCACTGAGATACAGTTCCACAAACACTGACTCTCACTTTAATACCGTTCCACACATACTGCATCTCACTGGGGTACAGTTCCACACACACTGACTCTCACAGGGGCACAGTTCCACACATACTGCATCTCACTGGGGTACAGTTCCACACACACTGACTCTCACAGGGGCACAGTTCCACACATACTAATACTCACTAGGGTACAGTTCCACACACACTGACTCCCACTGGTGTACAGTTCCACACATGCTGTCTCTCACTGGGTTACAGTTCCACACACACTGACTCTCACTGGGAGACAGTTGCACACACACTGACTCTCACCGGCGTACAGTTCCACACACACTGACTCTCACCAGGGTAGAGTTACACACACACTGACTCACACCGGGGTACAGTTCCACACACACTGACTCTCACTGGGGAACAGTTCCACGCACACGGACTCTGACAGGGGTACATTTCCACAAACACGGACTCTCTCGGCGGTACAGTTCCACAAACACTGACTCTCACTGTGATACAGTTCCACACACACTGACTCTGACTGGGATACAGTTCCACACACACTGATACTCTCTGGGGAACAGTTCCACGCACACAGACTCTCACTGGCATACTGTTTCGCACACACTGACTCTCACTGGGATACAGTTCCACAAACGCTGACTCTCACCGAGGTACAGTTCCACACGCACTGACTCTCGCCGGGGTACAGTTCCACACACACTGACTCTCACCGGGGTACAGTTCCACACACACTGACTCTCACTGGGGAACAGTTCCACACACACGGACTCCGACAGGGGTACATTTCCACAAACACTGACTGTCACTGGGATACAGTTCCACACACGCTGACTCTCACTGGGATACAGTTCCACACACACTGACACTCTCTGGTGTACAGTTCCACACAAACTGTCTCTCACTGGGGTAGAGTTCCAGACACACTGACTCTCACTGGTGAACTGTTCCACACACACTGACCTGACTGGGTTACAGTTCCACACACACTGACTCTCACTGGGATACAGTTCCGCACACACTGACTCTCACTGGGGTACAGTTCCACACACACTGAGACTCACTGGGGTACGGTTCCACACACTCTGACTCGCACAGTGGTACAGTTCCACAAACACTGACTCTCATTGGGTACAGTTCTGCACACACTGAAACTGACTGTGGTACAATTCCACACACACTAACTCTCACTGGGATACCGTTCAACAAACACTGAGCCTCACTGGGGTACCGTTCCCCGCACACTGACTCTCAAAGGGATACAGTTCAACACACACTGACTCTAACTGGGGTACAGTACCACACACACTGACTCTCACAGGGGAACAGTTCCACACACACTGACTCTCATTGGGGTACAGTTCCACACACACTGACTCTCACTGGGATACAGTTCCACACACATTGTATCTGACTGTGGTACGGTTCTACACTCACTGACTCTCAATTGGGTACAGTTCCATACACACTGAGTCTCACTGGGATACAGTTCCACACACAGAGACTCTCACTGTGATACTGTTTCGCAAACACTAACTCTCACTGGGGTACAGTTCCACAAACACTGACTCTCACTGCGATACAGTTCCACAAACGCTGACTCTGACTGGGATACAGTTCCAAAGACCCTGACTCTTAATGGGGTACAGTTCATCATACACTGACTCTGACTGGTGTACAGTTCCACACATGCTGTCGCTCACTGGGATACATTTCCACACACACTGACTCTCACTGGGATACAGTTCCACAAGCACTGATTCTCACTGTAATACCGTTCCACACATACTGCATCTCACTGGGATACAGTTCCACACACACTGACTCTCACTGGGGTACAGTTCCACACACACTGACTCTCACAGGGGCACAGTTCCACACATACTAATACTCACTAGGGTACAGTTCCACACACACTGACTCCCACTGGTGTACAGTTCCACACATGCTGTCTCTCACTGGGTTACAGTTCCACACACACTGACTCTCACTGGGAGACAGTTGCACACACACTGACTCTCACCGGGGTACAGTTCCATACACACTGACTCTCACCAGGGTACAGTTCCACACACACTGACTCTCACTGGGAGACAGTTGCACACACACTGACTCTCACCGGGGTACAGTTCCATACACACTGACTCTCACCAGGGTAGAGTTCCACACACACTGACTCACACCGGGGTACAGTTCCACACACACTGACTCTCACTGGGGAACAGTTCCACGCACACGGACTCTGACAGGGGTACATTTCCACAAACACTGACTCTCTCGGGGGTACAGTTCCACAAACACTGACTCTCACTGTGATACAGTTCCACACACACTGACTCTGACTGGGATACAGTTCCACACACACTGATACTCTCTGGGGAACAGTTCCACGCACACAGACTCTCACTGGCATACTGTTTCGCACACACTGACTCTCACTGGGATACAGTTCCACAAATGCTGAGTCTGACTGGGGTACAGTTCCAAACACACTGACTCTCAATGGGGTACAGTTCCTCATACACTGACTCTCACTGGGGAAATGTTCCACACACACAGACTCTCACTGGGATACATTTCCACACACACTGACTCTCACTGGGATACAGTTCCACAAACGATGACTCTGACTGGGGTACAGTTCCAAACACACTGACTCTCAATGGGGTACAGTTCCTCATACACTGACTCTCACTGGGGTACAGTTCCACACATGCTGTCTCTCACTGGGATACACGTACACATACACTGACTCTCACTGGGGAAATGTTCCACACACACTGACTCTCACTGGGATACATTTCCACACACACTGACTCTCACTGGGATACAGTTCCACAAACACTGACTCTCACTGTAATAACGTTCCACACATACTGCATCTCACTGGGGTCCATTTCAACACACACTGACTCTCACTGGGGTACAGTTCCACACACACTGACTATCACTGGGGTACAGTTCCACACATGCTGTCTCTCACTGGGGTACAGTTCCAAACACACTGACTCTCACTGGGGAACAGATCCACACACACTGACTCTCACTGGGAGACAGTTGCACACACACTGACTCTCACCGGGGTACAGTTCCACACACACTGACTCTCACCGGGGTACAATTGCACACACACTGACTCTCACCGGGGTACAGTTCCACACACACTGACTCTCACTGGGGAACAGTTCCACGCACACGGACTCTGACAGGGGTACATTTCCACAAACACTGACTCTCTCGGGGGTACAGTTCCACTCACACTGACTCTGACTGGGATACAGTTCCACACACGCTGACTCTGACTGGGATACAGTTCCACACACACTGACACTCTCTGGTGTACAGTTCCACACACACTGTCTCTCACTGGGGTACAGTTCCAGACCCACTTACTCTCACTGGTGAACTGTTCCAAACACACTGACCAAACTGGGTTACAGTTCCACACACTCTGACTCTCACTGGGATACAGTTCCACATACACTGACTCTCACTGGGATACAGTTCCACACACACTGAATCTGACTGTGGTACAATTCCACACAAACTCACTCTCAATGGGATACCATTCAACAAACACTGAGCCTCACTGGGGTACAGTTAACCGCACACTGACTCTCACAGCGATACAGTTCAACACACACTGACTCTCACTGGGGTACAGTTCCACACACACTGACTCTCACTGTGGAACAGTTACACACACACTGACTCACTCTGGGGTACAGTTCCACACACACTGACTCTCACTGGGATACAGTTCCACACACACTGTCTCTGACTGGGATACAGTTCCACGCGCACTGACTCTCACTGGGATACAGTTCCACACACACTGTCTCTCACTATGGAGGGTTCCATACACACTGACTCTCACTGGGGTACAGTTCCACACACACTGACTCTCACTGGGGTACAGTTACACACACACTGACTCTCACTGGGTACAGTTCCACACACACTGTCTCTGACTGGGTTACGGTTCCACGCGCAATGACTCTCACTGGGATACAGTTCCACACACACTGACTCTCACTTGGGTACCGTTCCACACACTCTGACTCTCACTGGGGTACAGTTCCACAAACACTGACTCTGACTGGGGTACAGTTCCACACACACTGACTCTCACAGGGGTACAGTTCCACACACACTGTCTCTGACTGGGATACAGTTCCACGCGCACTGACTCTCACTGGGATACAGTTCCACACACACTGACTCTCACTGGGATACAATTCCACACACACTTTCTCTCACTGGGGTACAGTTCCACACACCTTGTCTCTCACTGGGGTATAGTTCCACACACACTGTCTCTCACTGGGGTACAGATCCACACACACTGTCTCTCACTGGGGTACAGTTCCACACACACTGACTCTCACTGGGATACAGTTCCACACACAATAACTCTGACTGGGATACAGTTCCACAAACTCTGACGATCACTGGGGTACAGTTCCACACAATGACTCCCACTGGTTTGCAGTTCAACACACACGGACTCTCACTGGGGTAAAGTTCCACACATGCTGTCCCTCACAGGGATACACGTACACATACAAAGACACTCACTGGGGAACTGTTCCACAAACACTGACACTCACTGGGATACAGTTCCACACAGACTTACTGTCACTGGGATACAGTTCCACAAACACTGACTCTCACTGTAATACAGTTCCACACATACTGCCTCTCACTGGGGTACAGTTCAGCACACACTGACTCTCACTTGGGTACAGTTCAACACACACTGAATCTCACTGGAGTACAGTTCCACACATGCTGTCTCTCACTGGGATACAGTTCCACACACACTGACTCTCACTGGGGAACAGTTCCACACACACTGACTCTCACTGGGGTACAGTTCCACACACACTAATTCTCACTGGGGTACAGTTCCACACACACTGACTCTCACTGGGATACAGTTCCACGCAACATGCCTCTGATTGTGGTACAGTTCCACAAATTCTTACTCTCACTGGGGTACAGATCCACACACACTGACTCTCACTGGGATACAGTTCCACAAAAACTGACTCACACTGGGGTACAGCTCCACACACACTGACTCCCACTGGGGTACTGTTCCACACACACTGACTCTCACTGGGGTACAGTTCCACACACACTGACTCTCACTGGGGTACAATTCCACACACATGACTCTAATGGGGTACAGTTCCACAGACACTGACTCTCACTGGGGTACAGTTCCACACACACTGACTCTCACTGGGGTTACAGTTCCACACACGCTGACTCTCACTGGGTACAGTTCCACACACACTGACTCTCACTGGGGTACATGTTCCACCACACATGACTCTCACGGGGATACAGTTCCACCACACTGACTCTCACTGGGGAACAGTTCCACACAATGGAATCCGCACTGGGTACAGTTCCACACACACTGACTGTCACGGGGGTACAGTTCACACACGACTGACTCTCACAGGGATACATTTCCACACACACTGACTCACTGGTGTCACAGTTCCACACACACTGACTCTCACTGGGGTAGCAGTTTCCAGACACACTGACTCTCACTGGGGATACAGTTCCACACACACTGACTCTCACGGGGTACAGTTCCACACCCACTGCCTCTCACTGGGCTACGGTTCCACGCACACTGAATCTCACTGGGATACATTTGCACACACACTGACTCTCTCTGGGATACAGTTCCACAAACACTGACTCTCACTGTAATACCGTTCCACACATACTGCATCTCACTGGGGTACAGTTCCACACACACTGACTGTCACTGGGGTACAGTTCCACACACACTGACTCTCACAGGGGCACAGTTCCACACATGCTGGCTCTCACTAGGGTACAGTTCCAAACACACTGACTCTCACTGGGGAACAGATCCACACAAACTGACTCTCACTGGGGTACAGTTCCACACACACTGACTCTCACTGGGATAGAGTTCCACAAACACTGACTCTCACTGGGATACAGTTCCACACACACTGACGCACACTGGGATACAGTTCCACACCCACTGCCTCTCACTGGGCTACGGTTCCACACACACTGACTCTCACTGGGATACAGTTCCACACAAACTGATTCACACTGGGGTACAGCTCCACACACACTGACTCTCACTGGGGAACAGTTCCACACACACGGACTCTGACTGGGGTACAGTTCCACACACAATGACTATCACTGAGATACAGTTCCACACACATTGTATCTGACTGTGGTACAGTTCCACACACACTGACTCTAACTGGGGTACAGTTCCATACACAATGAGTCTCACTGGGATACATTTCCACACACACTGACTCTCACTGGGATACTGTTTCACACACACAGACTCTCACTGGGGTACAGTTCCACACACAAAGACTCTCACTGCCATACAGTCCCACACTAGCTGACTCTGACAGGGGTACAGTTCCACACACACTGACTCTCACTGGGATACACGTACACATACACTGACTCTCACTGGGGAAATGTTCCACACACACTGACTCTCACTGGGATACATTTCCACACACACTGACTCTCACTGAGATACAGTTCCACAAACACTGACTCTCACTTTAATACCGTTCCACACATACTGCATCTCACTGGGGTACAGTTCCACACACACTGACTCTCACTGGGGGACAGTTCTACACATACTGCATCTCACTGGGGTACAGTTCCACACACACTGACTCTCACTGGGGTACAGTTCCATACACACTGACTCTCACTGGGGTACAGTTCCACACACACTGACTCTCACTGGGGTACAGTTCCACACACACTGACTCTCACTGGGGTACAGTTCCACACACACTGACTCGCACAGGGGCACAGTTCCACACATAATGACTCTCACTGGGGTACAATTCCACACACACTGACTCTCAGTGGGGTACAGTTCCACACACACTGACTCTCACAAGGGCACAGATCCACACATACTGACTCTCACTGGGGTACAGTTCCACACACACTGACTCTCACTGGGGTAAAGTTCCACACATGCTGTCTCTCACTGGGGTACAGTTCCAAACACACTGACTATCACTGAGGAACTGATCCACACACACTGACTCTCAATGGGGTACAGTTCCACACACACTGACTCTCACAGGGATTGAGTTCCACAAACACTGACTCTCACTGGGATACAGTTCAACACACACTGACTCTAACTGGGATACAGTTCCACACCCACTGCCTCTCACTGGGGAACAGTTCCACACACACGGACTCCGACAGGGGTACATTTCCACAAACACTGACTCTCTCTGGGGTACAGTTCCACACACACTGACTCTCACTGGAATACAGTTCCACACACACTGACTCTCACAGGGGTACAGTTCCACACACACTGACTCTCACTGGGATACAGTTCCACACACACTGACTCTCACTGGGATAAAGTTCCACACACGCTGACTCTGACTAGGATACAGTTCCACACACACTGACTCTCACTGGGGTACAGTTCCATACACACTGACTCTCACTGGGATACAGTTCCAAACACACTGACTCTCACTGGGATACAGTTCCACACACGCAGACTCTGACTAGGATACAGTTCCACACACACTGACACTCACTGGTGTACAGTTCCACACACACTGTCACTCACTAAGTGTACAGTTCCAGATACACTGACTCTCACCGGGGTACAGTTCCACACACACTGACTCTCACTGGGGTACAGTTCCACACGCACTGACTCTCACCGGGGTACAGTTCCACACACACTGACTCTCACTGGGATACTGTTCCACACACACTCACTCTCACTGGGATACAGTTCCACACACGCTGACTCTGACTGGGATACAGTTCCACACACACTGACACTCACTGGTGAACAGTTCCACACACACTGTCTCTGACTGAGTTACAGTTCCACGCGCACTGACTCACATGGAATACATTACCACACACACTGACTCTCACAGGGGCACAGTTCCACACATAATGACTCTCACTGGGTTACAATTCCACACACACTGACTCTCACCGGGGTACAGTTCCACTCATGCTGGCTCTCACTGGGGTACAGTTCCAAACACACTGACTCTCACTGGGGAACAGATCCACACAAAAACTGACTCTCACTAGGGTACAGTTCCACACACACTGACTCTCACTGGGATAGAGTTCCACAAACACTGACTCTCACTGGCATACAGTTCCACACACACTGACGCACACTGGGATACAGTTCCACACCCACTGCCTCTCACTGGGCTACGGTTCCACACACACTGACTCTCACTGGGATACAGTTCCACACAAACTGACTCACACTGGGGTACAGCTCCACACACACTGACTCTCACTGGGGTATAGTTCCACAAACATTGACTCTCACTGGGGAACAGTTCCACACACAAGGACTCTGACTGGGGTACAGTTCCACACACAATGACTATCACTGAGATACAGTTCCACACACATTGTATCTGACTGTGGTACAGTTCCACACACACTGACTCTAACTTGGGTACAGTTCCATACACAATGAGTCTCACTGGGATACAGTTCCACACACACTGACTCTCACTGGGATACTGTTTCACACACACTGACTCTCACTGGGGTACAGTTCCACACACACAGACTCTCACTGCCATACAGTTCCACACAAGCTGACTATGACTGGGGTACAGTTCCAAACACACTGACTCTCAATGGGGTACAGTTCCACACACACTGACTCTCACTGGGGTACAGTTCCACACACACTGACTCTCACCGGGGTATAGTTCCACAAGCAATTACTCTCACTGGGGAACAGTTCCACACACACTGACTCTCACTGGGGTACATTTCCACCCACACTGACTCTGACTGGGCTACAGTTCCAAACACACTGACTCTCACTGGGGTACAGTTCCACACACACTGACTCTCACAGGGGTACAGTTCCACACACACTGACTCTCACTGGGGTACAGTTCCACACACACTGACTCTCACTGGGGTACAGTTCCACACACACTGACTCTCACTGGGGTACAGTTCCACACACACTGACTCTCACTGGGGTACAGTTCCACACACACTGACTCTCACTGGGGTACAGTTCCACACACACTGACTCTCACTGGGGTACAGTTCCACACACACTGACTCTCACTGGGTACAGTTCCACACACACTGACTCTCACTGGGGTACAGTTCCACACACACTGACTCTCACTGGGGTACAGTTCCACACACACTGACTCTCACTGGGGTACAGTTCCACACACACTGACTCTCACTGGGGTACAGTTCCACACACACTGACTCTCACTGGGGTACAGTTCCACACACACTGACTCTCACTGGGGTACAGTTCCACACACACTGACTCTCACTGGGGTACAGTTCCACACACACTGACTCTCACTGGGGTACAGTTCCACACACACTGACTCTCACTGGGGTACAGTTCCACACACACTGACTCTCACTGGGGTACAGTTCCACACACACTGACTCTCACTGGGGTACAGTTCCACACACACTGACTCTCACTGGGGTACAGTTCCACACACACTGACTCTCACTGGGTACAGTTCCACACACACTGACTCTCACTGGGGTACAGTTCCACACACACTGACTCTCACTGGGGTACAGTTCCACACACACTGACTCTCACTGGGGTACAGTTCCACACACACTGACTCTCACTGGGGTACAGTTCCACACACACTGACTCTCACTGGGGTACAGTTCCACACACACTGACTCTCACTGGGGTACAGTTCCACACACACTGACTCTCACTGGGGTACAGTTCCACACACACTGACTCTCACTGGGGTACAGTTCCACACACACTGACTCTCACTGGGGTACAGTTCCACACACACTGACTCTCACTGGGGTACAGTTCCACACACACTGACTCTCACTGGGGTACAGTTCCACACACACTGACTCTCACTGGGGTACAGTTCCACACACACTGACTCTCACTGGGGTACAGTTCCACACACACTGACTCTCACTGGGGTACAGTTCCACACACACTGACTCTCACTGGGGTACAGTTCCACACACACTGACTCTCACTGGGGTACAGTTCCACACACACTGACTCTCACTGGGGTACAGTTCCACACACACTGACTCTCACTGGGGTACAGTTCCACACACACTGACTCTCACTGGGGTACAGTTCCACACACACTGACTCTCACTGGGGTACAGTTCCACACACACTGACTCTCACTGGGGTACAGTTCCACACACACTGACTCTCACTGGGGTACAGTTCCACACACACTGACTCTCACTGGGGTACAGTTCCACACACACTGACTCTCACTGGGGTACAGTTCCACACACACTGACTCTCACTGGGGTACAGTTCCACACACACTGACTCTCACTGGGGTACAGTTCCACACACACTGACTCTCACTGGGGTACAGTTCCACACACACTGACTCTCACTGGGGTACAGTTCCACACACACTGACTCTCACTGGGGTACAGTTCCACACACACTGACTCTCACTGGGGTACAGTTCCACACACACTGACTCTCACTGGGTACAGTTCCACACACACTGACTCTCACTGGGGTACAGTTCCACACACACTGACTCTCACTGGGGTACAGTTCCACACACACTGACTCTCACTGGGTACAGTTCCACACACACTGACTCTCACTGGGGTACAGTTCCACACACACTGACTCTCACTGGGGTACAGTTCCACACACACTGACTCTCACTGGGGTACAGTTCCACACACACTGACTCTCACTGGGGTACAGTTCCACACACACTGACTCTCACTGGGGTACAGTTCCACACACACTGACTCTCACTGGGGTACAGTTCCACACACACTGACTCTCACTGGGGTACAGTTCCACACACACTGACTCTCACTGGGTACAGTTCCACACACACTGACTCTCACTGGGGTACAGTTCCACACACACTGACTCTCACTGGGGTACAGTTCCACACACACTGACTCTCACTGGGGTACAGTTCCACACACACTGACTCTCACTGGGGTACAGTTCCACACACACTGACTCTCACTGGGGTACAGTTCCACACACACTGACTCTCACTGGGGTACAGTTCCACACACACTGACTCTCACTGGGGTACAGTTCCACACACACTGACTCTCACTGGGGTACAGTTCCACACACACTGACTCTCACTGGGGTACAGTTCCACACACACTGACTCTCACTGGGGTACAGTTCCACACACACTGACTCTCACTGGGGTACAGTTCCACACACACTGACTCTCACTGGGGTACAGTTCCACACACACTGACTCTCACTGGGGTACAGTTCCACACACACTGACTCTCACTGGGGTACAGTTCCACACACACTGACTCTCACTGGGGTACAGTTCCACACACACTGACTCTCACTGGGGTACAGTTCCACACACACTGACTCTCACTGGGGTACAGTTCCACACACACTGACTCTCACTGGGGTACAGTTCCACACACACTGACTCTCACTGGGGTACAGTTCCACACACACTGACTCTCACTGGGTACAGTTCCACACACACTGACTCTCACTGGGGTACAGTTCCACACACACTGACTCTCACTGGGGTACAGTTCCACACACACTGACTCTCACTGGGGTACAGTTCCACACACACTGACTCTCACTGGGGTACAGTTCCACACACACTGACTCTCACTGGGGTACAGTTCCACACACACTGACTCTCACTGGGGTACAGTTCCACACACACTGACTCTCACTGGGGTACAGTTCCACACACACTGACTCTCACTGGGGTACAGTTCCACACACACTGACTCTCACTGGGGTACAGTTCCACACACACTGACTCTCACTGGGGTACAGTTCCACACACACTGACTCTCACTGGGGTACAGTTCCACACACACTGACTCTCACTGGGGTACAGTTCCACACACACTGACTCTCACTGGGGTACAGTTCCACACACACTGACTCTCACTGGGGTACAGTTCCACACACACTGACTCTCACTGGGGTACAGTTCCACACACACTGACTCTCACTGGGGTACAGTTCCACACACACTGACTCTCACTGGGGTACAGTTCCACACACACTGACTCTCACTGGGGTACAGTTCCACACACACTGACTCTCACTGGGGTACAGTTCCACACACACTGACTCTCACTGGGGTACAGTTCCACACACACTGACTCTCACTGGGGTACAGTTCCACACACACTGACTCTCACTGGGGTACAGTTCCACACACACTGACTCTCACTGGGGTACAGTTCCACACACACTGACTCTCACTGGGGTACAGTTCCACACACACTGACTCTCACTGGGGTACAGTTCCACACACACTGACTCTCACTGGGGTACAGTTCCACACACACTGACTCTCACTGGGGTACAGTTCCACACACACTGACTCTCACTGGGGTACAGTTCCACACACACTGACTCTCACTGGGGTACAGTTCCACACACACTGACTCTCACTGGGGTACAGTTCCACACACACTGACTCTCACTGGGGTACAGTTCCACACACACTGACTCTCACTGGGGTACAGTTCCACACACACTGACTCTCACTGGGGTACAGTTCCACACACACTGACTCTCACTGGGGTACAGTTCCACACACACTGACTCTCACTGGGGTACAGTTCCACACACACTGACTCTCACTGGGGTACAGTTCCACACACACTGACTCTCACTGGGGTACAGTTCCACACACACTGACTCTCACTGGGGTACAGTTCCACACACACTGACTCTCACTGGGGTACAGTTCCACACACACTGACTCTCACTGGGGTACAGTTCCACACACACTGACTCTCACTGGGGTACAGTTCCACACACACTGACTCTCACTGGGGTACAGTTCCACACACACTGACTCTCACTGGGGTACAGTTCCACACACACTGACTCTCACTGGGGTACAGTTCCACACACACTGACTCTCACTGGGGTACAGTTCCACACACACTGACTCTCACTGGGGTACAGTTCCACACACACTGACTCTCACTGGGGTACAGTTCCACACACACTGACTCTCACTGGGGTACAGTTCCACACACACTGACTCTCACTGGGGTACAGTTCCACACACACTGACTCTCACTGGGGTACAGTTCCACACACACTGACTCTCACTGGGGTACAGTTCCACACACACTGACTCTCACTGGGGTACAGTTCCACACACACTGACTCTCACTGGGGTACAGTTCCACACACACTGACTCTCACTGGGGTACAGTTCCACACACACTGACTCTCACTGGGGTACAGTTCCACACACACTGACTCTCACTGGGGTACAGTTCCACACACACTGACTCTCACTGGGGTACAGTTCCACACACACTGACTCTCACTGGGGTACAGTTCCACACACACTGACTCTCACTGGGGTACAGTTCCACACACACTGACTCTCACTGGGGTACAGTTCCACACACACTGACTCTCACTGGGGTACAGTTCCACACACACTGACTCTCACTGGGGTACAGTTCCACACACACTGACTCTCACTGGGGTACAGTTCCACACACACTGACTCTCACTGGGGTACAGTTCCACACACACTGACTCTCACTGGGGTACAGTTCCACACACACTGACTCTCACTGGGGTACAGTTCCACACACACTGACTCTCACTGGGGTACAGTTCCACACACACTGACTCTCACTGGGGTACAGTTCCACACACACTGACTCTCACTGGGGTACAGTTCCACACACACTGACTCTCACTGGGGTACAGTTCCACACACACTGACTCTCACTGGGGTACAGTTCCACACACACTGACTCTCACTGGGGTACAGTTCCACACACACTGACTCTCACTGGGGTACAGTTCCACACACACTGACTCTCACTGGGGTACAGTTCCACACACACTGACTCTCACTGGGGTACAGTTCCACACACACTGACTCTCACTGGGGTACAGTTCCACACACACTGACTCTCACTGGGGTACAGTTCCACACACACTGACTCTCACTGGGGTACAGTTCCACACACACTGACTCTCACTGGGGTACAGTTCCACACACACTGACTCTCACTGGGGTACAGTTCCACACACACTGACTCTCACTGGGGTACAGTTCCACACACACTGACTCTCACTGGGGTACAGTTCCACACACACTGACTCTCACTGGGTACAGTTCCACACACACTGACTCTCACTGGGGTACAGTTCCACACACACTGACTCTCACTGGGGTACAGTTCCACACACACTGACTCTCACTGGGGTACAGTTCCACACACACTGACTCTCACTGGGGTACAGTTCCACACACACTGACTCTCACTGGGGTACAGTTCCACACACACTGACTCTCACTGGGGTACAGTTCCACACACACTGACTCTCACTGGGGTACAGTTCCACACACACTGACTCTCACTGGGGTACAGTTCCACACACACTGACTCTCACTGGGGTACAGTTCCACACACACTGACTCTCACTGGGGTACAGTTCCACACACACTGACTCTCACTGGGGTACAGTTCCACACACACTGACTCTCACTGGGGTACAGTTCCACACACACTGACTCTCACTGGGGTACAGTTCCACACACACTGACTCTCACTGGGGTACAGTTCCACACACACTGACTCTCACTGGGGTACAGTTCCACACACACTGACTCTCACTGGGGTACAGTTCCACACACACTGACTCTCACTGGGGTACAGTTCCACACACACTGACTCTCACTGGGGTACAGTTCCACACACACTGACTCTCACTGGGGTACAGTTCCACACACACTGACTCTCACTGGGGTACAGTTCCACACACACTGACTCTCACTGGGGTACAGTTCCACACACACTGACTCTCACTGGGGTACAGTTCCACACACACTGACTCTCACTGGGGTACAGTTCCACACACACTGACTCTCACTGGGGTACAGTTCCACACACACTGACTCTCACTGGGGTACAGTTCCACACACACTGACTCTCACTGGGGTACAGTTCCACACACACTGACTCTCACTGGGGTACAGTTCCACACACACTGACTCTCACTGGGGTACAGTTCCACACACACTGACTCTCACTGGGGTACAGTTCCACACACACTGACTCTCACTGGGTACAGTTCCACACACACTGACTCTCACTGGGGTACAGTTCCACACACACTGACTCTCACTGGGGTACAGTTCCACACACACTGACTCTCACTGGGGTACAGTTCCACACACACTGACTCTCACTGGGGTACAGTTCCACACACACTGACTCTCACTGGGGTACAGTTCCACACACACTGACTCTCACTGGGGTACAGTTCCACACACACTGACTCTCACTGGGGTACAGTTCCACACACACTGACTCTCACTGGGGTACAGTTCCACACACACTGACTCTCACTGGGGTACAGTTCCACACACACTGACTCTCACTGGGGTACAGTTCCACACACACTGACTCTCACTGGGGTACAGTTCCACACACACTGACTCTCACTGGGGTACAGTTCCACACACACTGACTCTCACTGGGGTACAGTTCCACACACACTGACTCTCACTGGGGTACAGTTCCACACACACTGACTCTCACTGGGGTACAGTTCCACACACACTGACTCTCACTGGGGTACAGTTCCACACACACTGACTCTCACTGGGGTACAGTTCCACACACACTGACTCTCACTGGGGTACAGTTCCACACACACTGACTCTCACTGGGGTACAGTTCCACACACACTGACTCTCACTGGGGTACAGTTCCACACACACTGACTCTCACTGGGGTACAGTTCCACACACACTGACTCTCACTGGGGTACAGTTCCACACACACTGACTCTCACTGGGGTACAGTTCCACACACACTGACTCTCACTGGGGTACAGTTCCACACACACTGACTCTCACTGGGGTACAGTTCCACACACACTGACTCTCACTGGGGTACAGTTCCACACACACTGACTCTCACTGGGGTACAGTTCCACACACACTGACTCTCACTGGGGTACAGTTCCACACACACTGACTCTCACTGGGGTACAGTTCCACACACACTGACTCTCACTGGGGTACAGTTCCACACACACTGACTCTCACTGGGGTACAGTTCCACACACACTGACTCTCACTGGGGTACAGTTCCACACACACTGACTCTCACTGGGGTACAGTTCCACACACACTGACTCTCACTGGGGTACAGTTCCACACACACTGACTCTCACTGGGGTACAGTTCCACACACACTGACTCTCACTGGGGTACAGTTCCACACACACTGACTCTCACTGGGGTACAGTTCCACACACACTGACTCTCACTGGGGTACAGTTCCACACACACTGACTCTCACTGGGGTACAGTTCCACACACACTGACTCTCACTGGGGTACAGTTCCACACACACTGACTCTCACTGGGGTACAGTTCCACACACACTGACTCTCACTGGGGTACAGTTCCACACACACTGACTCTCACTGGGGTACAGTTCCACACACACTGACTCTCACTGGGGTACAGTTCCACACACACTGACTCTCACTGGGGTACAGTTCCACACACACTGACTCTCACTGGGGTACAGTTCCACACACACTGACTCTCACTGGGGTACAGTTCCACACACACTGACTCTCACTGGGGTACAGTTCCACACACACTGACTCTCACTGGGGTACAGTTCCACACACACTGACTCTCACTGGGGTACAGTTCCACACACACTGACTCTCACTGGGGTACAGTTCCACACACACTGACTCTCACTGGGGTACAGTTCCACACACACTGACTCTCACTGGGGTACAGTTCCACACACACTGACTCTCACTGGGGTACAGTTCCACACACACTGACTCTCACTGGGGTACAGTTCCACACACACTGACTCTCACTGGGGTACAGTTCCACACACACTGACTCTCACTGGGGTACAGTTCCACACACACTGACTCTCACTGGGGTACAGTTCCACACACACTGACTCTCACTGGGGTACAGTTCCACACACACTGACTCTCACTGGGGTACAGTTCCACACACACTGACTCTCACTGGGGTACAGTTCCACACACACTGACTCTCACTGGGGTACAGTTCCACACACACTGACTCTCACTGGGGTACAGTTCCACACACACTGACTCTCACTGGGGTACAGTTCCACACACACTGACTCTCACTGGGGTACAGTTCCACACACACTGACTCTCACTGGGGTACAGTTCCACACACACTGACTCTCACTGGGGTACAGTTCCACACACACTGACTCTCACTGGGGTACAGTTCCACACACACTGACTCTCACTGGGGTACAGTTCCACACACACTGACTCTCACTGGGGTACAGTTCCACACACACTGACTCTCACTGGGGTACAGTTCCACACACACTGACTCTCACTGGGGTACAGTTCCACACACACTGACTCTCACTGGGGTACAGTTCCACACACACTGACTCTCACTGGGGTACAGTTCCACACACACTGACTCTCACTGGGGTACAGTTCCACACACACTGACTCTCACTGGGGTACAGTTCCACACACACTGACTCTCACTGGGGTACAGTTCCACACACACTGACTCTCACTGGGGTACAGTTCCACACACACTGACTCTCACTGGGGTACAGTTCCACACACACTGACTCTCACTGGGGTACAGTTCCACACACACTGACTCTCACTGGGGTACAGTTCCACACACACTGACTCTCACTGGGGTACAGTTCCACACACACTGACTCTCACTGGGGTACAGTTCCACACACACTGACTCTCACTGGGGTACAGTTCCACACACACTGACTCTCACTGGGGTACAGTTCCACACACACTGACTCTCACTGGGGTACAGTTCCACACACACTGACTCTCACTGGGGTACAGTTCCACACACACTGACTCTCACTGGGGTACAGTTCCACACACACTGACTCTCACTGGGGTACAGTTCCACACACACTGACTCTCACTGGGGTACAGTTCCACACACACTGACTCTCACTGGGGTACAGTTCCACACACACTGACTCTCACTGGGGTACAGTTCCACACACACTGACTCTCACTGGGGTACAGTTCCACACACACTGACTCTCACTGGGGTACAGTTCCACACACACTGACTCTCACTGGGGTACAGTTCCACACACACTGACTCTCACTGGGGTACAGTTCCACACACACTGACTCTCACTGGGGTACAGTTCCACACACACTGACTCTCACTGGGGTACAGTTCCACACACACTGACTCTCACTGGGGTACAGTTCCACACACACTGACTCTCACTGGGGTACAGTTCCACACACACTGACTCTCACTGGGGTACAGTTCCACACACACTGACTCTCACTGGGGTACAGTTCCACACACACTGACTCTCACTGGGTACAGTTCCACACACACTGACTCTCACTGGGGTACAGTTCCACACACACTGACTCTCACTGGGGTACAGTTCCACACACACTGACTCTCACTGGGGTACAGTTCCACACACACTGACTCTCACTGGGGTACAGTTCCACACACACTGACTCTCACTGGGGTACAGTTCCACACACACTGACTCTCACTGGGGTACAGTTCCACACACACTGACTCTCACTGGGGTACAGTTCCACACACACTGACTCTCACTGGGGTACAGTTCCACACACACTGACTCTCACTGGGGTACAGTTCCACACACACTGACTCTCACTGGGGTACAGTTCCACACACACTGACTCTCACTGGGGTACAGTTCCACACACACTGACTCTCACTGGGGTACAGTTCCACACACACTGACTCTCACTGGGGTACAGTTCCACACACACTGACTCTCACTGGGGTACAGTTCCACACACACTGACTCTCACTGGGGTACAGTTCCACACACACTGACTCTCACTGGGGTACAGTTCCACACACACTGACTCTCACTGGGGTACAGTTCCACACACACTGACTCTCACTGGGGTACAGTTCCACACACACTGACTCTCACTGGGGTACAGTTCCACACACACTGACTCTCACTGGGGTACAGTTCCACACACACTGACTCTCACTGGGGTACAGTTCCACACACACTGACTCTCACTGGGGTACAGTTCCACACACACTGACTCTCACTGGGGTACAGTTCCACACACACTGACTCTCACTGGGGTACAGTTCCACACACACTGACTCTCACTGGGGTACAGTTCCACACACACTGACTCTCACTGGGGTACAGTTCCACACACACTGACTCTCACTGGGGTACAGTTCCACACACACTGACTCTCACTGGGGTACAGTTCCACACACACTGACTCTCACTGGGGTACAGTTCCACACACACTGACTCTCACTGGGGTACAGTTCCACACACACTGACTCTCACTGGGGTACAGTTCCACACACACTGACTCTCACTGGGGTACAGTTCCACACACACTGACTCTCACTGGGGTACAGTTCCACACACACTGACTCTCACTGGGGTACAGTTCCACACACACTGACTCTCACTGGGGTACAGTTCCACACACACTGACTCTCACTGGGGTACAGTTCCACACACACTGACTCTCACTGGGGTACAGTTCCACACACACTGACTCTCACTGGGGTACAGTTCCACACACACTGACTCTCACTGGGGTACAGTTCCACACACACTGACTCTCACTGGGGTACAGTTCCACACACACTGACTCTCACTGGGGTACAGTTCCACACACACTGACTCTCACTGGGGTACAGTTCCACACACACTGACTCTCACTGGGGTACAGTTCCACACACACTGACTCTCACTGGGGTACAGTTCCACACACACTGACTCTCACTGGGGTACAGTTCCACACACACTGACTCTCACTGGGGTACAGTTCCACACACACTGACTCTCACTGGGGTACAGTTCCACACACACTGACTCTCACTGGGGTACAGTTCCACACACACTGACTCTCACTGGGGTACAGTTCCACACACACTGACTCTCACTGGGGTACAGTTCCACACACACTGACTCTCACTGGGGTACAGTTCCACACACACTGACTCTCACTGGGGTACAGTTCCACACACACTGACTCTCACTGGGGTACAGTTCCACACACACTGACTCTCACTGGGGTACAGTTCCACACACACTGACTCTCACTGGGGTACAGTTCCACACACACTGACTCTCACTGGGGTACAGTTCCACACACACTGACTCTCACTGGGGTACAGTTCCACACACACTGACTCTCACTGGGGTACAGTTCCACACACACTGACTCTCACTGGGGTACAGTTCCACACACACTGACTCTCACTGGGGTACAGTTCCACACACACTGACTCTCACTGGGGTACAGTTCCACACACACTGACTCTCACTGGGGTACAGTTCCACACACACTGACTCTCACTGGGGTACAGTTCCACACACACTGACTCTCACTGGGGTACAGTTCCACACACACTGACTCTCACTGGGGTACAGTTCCACACACACTGACTCTCACTGGGGTACAGTTCCACACACACTGACTCTCACTGGGGTACAGTTCCACACACACTGACTCTCACTGGGGTACAGTTCCACACACACTGACTCTCACTGGGGTACAGTTCCACACACACTGACTCTCACTGGGGTACAGTTCCACACACACTGACTCTCACTGGGGTACAGTTCCACACACACTGACTCTCACTGGGGTACAGTTCCACACACACTGACTCTCACTGGGGTACAGTTCCACACACACTGACTCTCACTGGGGTACAGTTCCACACACACTGACTCTCACTGGGGTACAGTTCCACACACACTGACTCTCACTGGGGTACAGTTCCACACACACTGACTCTCACTGGGGTACAGTTCCACACACACTGACTCTCACTGGGGTACAGTTCCACACACACTGACTCTCACTGGGGTACAGTTCCACACACACTGACTCTCACTGGGGTACAGTTCCACACACACTGACTCTCACTGGGGTACAGTTCCACACACACTGACTCTCACTGGGGTACAGTTCCACACACACTGACTCTCACTGGGGTACAGTTCCACACACACTGACTCTCACTGGGGTACAGTTCCACACACACTGACTCTCACTGGGGTACAGTTCCACACACACTGACTCTCACTGGGGTACAGTTCCACACACACTGACTCTCACTGGGGTACAGTTCCACACACACTGACTCTCACTGGGGTACAGTTCCACACACACTGACTCTCACTGGGGTACAGTTCCACACACACTGACTCTCACTGGGGTACAGTTCCACACACACTGACTCTCACTGGGGTACAGTTCCACACACACTGACTCTCACTGGGGTACAGTTCCACACACACTGACTCTCACTGGGGTACAGTTCCACACACACTGACTCTCACTGGGGTACAGTTCCACACACACTGACTCTCACTGGGGTACAGTTCCACACACACTGACTCTCACTGGGGTACAGTTCCACACACACTGACTCTCACTGGGGTACAGTTCCACACACACTGACTCTCACTGGGGTACAGTTCCACACACACTGACTCTCACTGGGGTACAGTTCCACACACACTGACTCTCACTGGGGTACAGTTCCACACACACTGACTCTCACTGGGGTACAGTTCCACACACACTGACTCTCACTGGGGTACAGTTCCACACACACTGACTCTCACTGGGGTACAGTTCCACACACACTGACTCTCACTGGGGTACAGTTCCACACACACTGACTCTCACTGGGGTACAGTTCCACACACACTGACTCTCACTGGGGTACAGTTCCACACACACTGACTCTCACTGGGGTACAGTTCCACACACACTGACTCTCACTGGGGTACAGTTCCACACACACTGACTCTCACTGGGGTACAGTTCCACACACACTGACTCTCACTGGGGTACAGTTCCACACACACTGACTCTCACTGGGGTACAGTTCCACACACACTGACTCTCACTGGGGTACAGTTCCACACACACTGACTCTCACTGGGGTACAGTTCCACACACACTGACTCTCACTGGGGTACAGTTCCACACACACTGACTCTCACTGGGGTACAGTTCCACACACACTGACTCTCACTGGGGTACAGTTCCACACACACTGACTCTCACTGGGGTACAGTTCCACACACACTGACTCTCACTGGGGTACAGTTCCACACACACTGACTCTCACTGGGGTACAGTTCCACACACACTGACTCTCACTGGGGTACAGTTCCACACACACTGACTCTCACTGGGGTACAGTTCCACACACACTGACTCTCACTGGGGTACAGTTCCACACACACTGACTCTCACTGGGGTACAGTTCCACACACACTGACTCTCACTGGGGTACAGTTCCACACACACTGACTCTCACTGGGGTACAGTTCCACACACACTGACTCTCACTGGGGTACAGTTCCACACACACTGACTCTCACTGGGGTACAGTTCCACACACACTGACTCTCACTGGGGTACAGTTCCACACACACTGACTCTCACTGGGGTACAGTTCCACACACACTGACTCTCACTGGGGTACAGTTCCACACACACTGACTCTCACTGGGGTACAGTTCCACACACACTGACTCTCACTGGGGTACAGTTCCACACACACTGACTCTCACTGGGGTACAGTTCCACACACACTGACTCTCACTGGGGTACAGTTCCACACACACTGACTCTCACTGGGGTACAGTTCCACACACACTGACTCTCACTGGGGTACAGTTCCACACACACTGACTCTCACTGGGGTACAGTTCCACACACACTGACTCTCACTGGGGTACAGTTCCACACACACTGACTCTCACTGGGGTACAGTTCCACACACACTGACTCTCACTGGGGTACAGTTCCACACACACTGACTCTCACTGGGGTACAGTTCCACACACACTGACTCTCACTGGGGTACAGTTCCACACACACTGACTCTCACTGGGGTACAGTTCCACACACACTGACTCTCACTGGGGTACAGTTCCACACACACTGACTCTCACTGGGGTACAGTTCCACACACACTGACTCTCACTGGGGTACAGTTCCACACACACTGACTCTCACTGGGGTACAGTTCCACACACACTGACTCTCACTGGGGTACAGTTCCACACACACTGACTCTCACTGGGGTACAGTTCCACACACACTGACTCTCACTGGGGTACAGTTCCACACACACTGACTCTCACTGGGGTACAGTTCCACACACACTGACTCTCACTGGGGTACAGTTCCACACACACTGACTCTCACTGGGGTACAGTTCCACACACACTGACTCTCACTGGGGTACAGTTCCACACACACTGACTCTCACTGGGGTACAGTTCCACACACACTGACTCTCACTGGGGTACAGTTCCACACACACTGACTCTCACTGGGGTACAGTTCCACACACACTGACTCTCACTGGGGTACAGTTCCACACACACTGACTCTCACTGGGGTACAGTTCCACACACACTGACTCTCACTGGGGTACAGTTCCACACACACTGACTCTCACTGGGGTACAGTTCCACACACACTGACTCTCACTGGGGTACAGTTCCACACACACTGACTCTCACTGGGGTACAGTTCCACACACACTGACTCTCACTGGGGTACAGTTCCACACACACTGACTCTCACTGGGGTACAGTTCCACACACACTGACTCTCACTGGGGTACAGTTCCACACACACTGACTCTCACTGGGGTACAGTTCCACACACACTGACTCTCACTGGGGTACAGTTCCACACACACTGACTCTCACTGGGGTACAGTTCCACACACACTGACTCTCACTGGGGTACAGTTCCACACACACTGACTCTCACTGGGGTACAGTTCCACACACACTGACTCTCACTGGGGTACAGTTCCACACACACTGACTCTCACTGGGGTACAGTTCCACACACACTGACTCTCACTGGGGTACAGTTCCACACACACTGACTCTCACTGGGGTACAGTTCCACACACACTGACTCTCACTGGGGTACAGTTCCACACACACTGACTCTCACTGGGGTACAGTTCCACACACACTGACTCTCACTGGGGTACAGTTCCACACACACTGACTCTCACTGGGGTACAGTTCCACACACACTGACTCTCACTGGGGTACAGTTCCACACACACTGACTCTCACTGGGGTACAGTTCCACACACACTGACTCTCACTGGGGTACAGTTCCACACACACTGACTCTCACTGGGGTACAGTTCCACACACACTGACTCTCACTGGGGTACAGTTCCACACACACTGACTCTCACTGGGGTACAGTTCCACACACACTGACTCTCACTGGGGTACAGTTCCACACACACTGACTCTCACTGGGGTACAGTTCCACACACACTGACTCTCACTGGGGTACAGTTCCACACACACTGACTCTCACTGGGGTACAGTTCCACACACACTGACTCTCACTGGGGTACAGTTCCACACACACTGACTCTCACTGGGGTACAGTTCCACACACACTGACTCTCACTGGGTACAGTTCCACACACACTGACTCTCACTGGGGTACAGTTCCACACACACTGACTCTCACTGGGGTACAGTTCCACACACACTGACTCTCACTGGGGTACAGTTCCACACACACTGACTCTCACTGGGGTACAGTTCCACACACACTGACTCTCACTGGGGTACAGTTCCACACACACTGACTCTCACTGGGGTACAGTTCCACACACACTGACTCTCACTGGGGTACAGTTCCACACACACTGACTCTCACTGGGGTACAGTTCCACACACACTGACTCTCACTGGGGTACAGTTCCACACACACTGACTCTCACTGGGGTACAGTTCCACACACACTGACTCTCACTGGGGTACAGTTCCACACACACTGACTCTCACTGGGGTACAGTTCCACACACACTGACTCTCACTGGGGTACAGTTCCACACACACTGACTCTCACTGGGGTACAGTTCCACACACACTGACTCTCACTGGGGTACAGTTCCACACACACTGACTCTCACTGGGGTACAGTTCCACACACACTGACTCTCACTGGGGTACAGTTCCACACACACTGACTCTCACTGGGGTACAGTTCCACACACACTGACTCTCACTGGGGTACAGTTCCACACACACTGACTCTCACTGGGGTACAGTTCCACACACACTGACTCTCACTGGGGTACAGTTCCACACACACTGACTCTCACTGGGGTACAGTTCCACACACACTGACTCTCACTGGGGTACAGTTCCACACACACTGACTCTCACTGGGGTACAGTTCCACACACACTGACTCTCACTGGGGTACAGTTCCACACACACTGACTCTCACTGGGGTACAGTTCCACACACACTGACTCTCACTGGGGTACAGTTCCACACACACTGACTCTCACTGGGGTACAGTTCCACACACACTGACTCTCACTGGGGTACAGTTCCACACACACTGACTCTCACTGGGGTACAGTTCCACACACACTGACTCTCACTGGGGTACAGTTCCACACACACTGACTCTCACTGGGGTACAGTTCCACACACACTGACTCTCACTGGGGTACAGTTCCACACACACTGACTCTCACTGGGGTACAGTTCCACACACACTGACTCTCACTGGGGTACAGTTCCACACACACTGACTCTCACTGGGGTACAGTTCCACACACACTGACTCTCACTGGGGTACAGTTCCACACACACTGACTCTCACTGGGGTACAGTTCCACACACACTGACTCTCACTGGGGTACAGTTCCACACACACTGACTCTCACTGGGGTACAGTTCCACACACACTGACTCTCACTGGGGTACAGTTCCACACACACTGACTCTCACTGGGGTACAGTTCCACACACACTGACTCTCACTGGGGTACAGTTCCACACACACTGACTCTCACTGGGGTACAGTTCCACACACACTGACTCTCACTGGGGTACAGTTCCACACACACTGACTCTCACTGGGGTACAGTTCCACACACACTGACTCTCACTGGGGTACAGTTCCACACACACTGACTCTCACTGGGGTACAGTTCCACACACACTGACTCTCACTGGGGTACAGTTCCACACACACTGACTCTCACTGGGGTACAGTTCCACACACACTGACTCTCACTGGGGTACAGTTCCACACACACTGACTCTCACTGGGGTACAGTTCCACACACACTGACTCTCACTGGGGTACAGTTCCACACACACTGACTCTCACTGGGGTACAGTTCCACACACACTGACTCTCACTGGGGTACAGTTCCACACACACTGACTCTCACTGGGGTACAGTTCCACACACACTGACTCTCACTGGGGTACAGTTCCACACACACTGACTCTCACTGGGGTACAGTTCCACACACACTGACTCTCACTGGGGTACAGTTCCACACACACTGACTCTCACTGGGGTACAGTTCCACACACACTGACTCTCACTGGGGTACAGTTCCACACACACTGACTCTCACTGGGGTACAGTTCCACACACACTGACTCTCACTGGGGTACAGTTCCACACACACTGACTCTCACTGGGGTACAGTTCCACACACACTGACTCTCACTGGGGTACAGTTCCACACACACTGACTCTCACTGGGTACAGTTCCACACACACTGACTCTCACTGGGGTACAGTTCCACACACACTGACTCTCACTGGGGTACAGTTCCACACACACTGACTCTCACTGGGGTACAGTTCCACACACACTGACTCTCACTGGGGTACAGTTCCACACACACTGACTCTCACTGGGGTACAGTTCCACACACACTGACTCTCACTGGGGTACAGTTCCACACACACTGACTCTCACTGGGGTACAGTTCCACACACACTGACTCTCACTGGGGTACAGTTCCACACACACTGACTCTCACTGGGGTACAGTTCCACACACACTGACTCTCACTGGGGTACAGTTCCACACACACTGACTCTCACTGGGGTACAGTTCCACACACACTGACTCTCACTGGGGTACAGTTCCACACACACTGACTCTCACTGGGGTACAGTTCCACACACACTGACTCTCACTGGGGTACAGTTCCACACACACTGACTCTCACTGGGGTACAGTTCCACACACACTGACTCTCACTGGGGTACAGTTCCACACACACTGACTCTCACTGGGGTACAGTTCCACACACACTGACTCTCACTGGGGTACAGTTCCACACACACTGACTCTCACTGGGGTACAGTTCCACACACACTGACTCTCACTGGGGTACAGTTCCACACACACTGACTCTCACTGGGGTACAGTTCCACACACACTGACTCTCACTGGGGTACAGTTCCACACACACTGACTCTCACTGGGGTACAGTTCCACACACACTGACTCTCACTGGGGTACAGTTCCACACACACTGACTCTCACTGGGGTACAGTTCCACACACACTGACTCTCACTGGGGTACAGTTCCACACACACTGACTCTCACTGGGGTACAGTTCCACACACACTGACTCTCACTGGGGTACAGTTCCACACACACTGACTCTCACTGGGGTACAGTTCCACACACACTGACTCTCACTGGGGTACAGTTCCACACACACTGACTCTCACTGGGGTACAGTTCCACACACACTGACTCTCACTGGGGTACAGTTCCACACACACTGACTCTCACTGGGGTACAGTTCCACACACACTGACTCTCACTGGGGTACAGTTCCACACACACTGACTCTCACTGGGGTACAGTTCCACACACACTGACTCTCACTGGGGTACAGTTCCACACACACTGACTCTCACTGGGGTACAGTTCCACACACACTGACTCTCACTGGGGTACAGTTCCACACACACTGACTCTCACTGGGGTACAGTTCCACACACACTGACTCTCACTGGGGTACAGTTCCACACACACTGACTCTCACTGGGGTACAGTTCCACACACACTGACTCTCACTGGGGTACAGTTCCACACACACTGACTCTCACTGGGGTACAGTTCCACACACACTGACTCTCACTGGGGTACAGTTCCACACACACTGACTCTCACTGGGGTACAGTTCCACACACACTGACTCTCACTGGGGTACAGTTCCACACACACTGACTCTCACTGGGGTACAGTTCCACACACACTGACTCTCACTGGGGTACAGTTCCACACACACTGACTCTCACTGGGGTACAGTTCCACACACACTGACTCTCACTGGGGTACAGTTCCACACACACTGACTCTCACTGGGGTACAGTTCCACACACACTGACTCTCACTGGGGTACAGTTCCACACACACTGACTCTCACTGGGGTACAGTTCCACACACACTGACTCTCACTGGGGTACAGTTCCACACACACTGACTCTCACTGGGGTACAGTTCCACACACACTGACTCTCACTGGGGTACAGTTCCACACACACTGACTCTCACTGGGGTACAGTTCCACACACACTGACTCTCACTGGGGTACAGTTCCACACACACTGACTCTCACTGGGGTACAGTTCCACACACACTGACTCTCACTGGGGTACAGTTCCACACACACTGACTCTCACTGGGGTACAGTTCCACACACACTGACTCTCACTGGGGTACAGTTCCACACACACTGACTCTCACTGGGGTACAGTTCCACACACACTGACTCTCACTGGGGTACAGTTCCACACACACTGACTCTCACTGGGGTACAGTTCCACACACACTGACTCTCACTGGGGTACAGTTCCACACACACTGACTCTCACTGGGGTACAGTTCCACACACACTGACTCTCACTGGGGTACAGTTCCACACACACTGACTCTCACTGGGGTACAGTTCCACACACACTGACTCTCACTGGGGTACAGTTCCACACACACTGACTCTCACTGGGGTACAGTTCCACACACACTGACTCTCACTGGGGTACAGTTCCACACACACTGACTCTCACTGGGGTACAGTTCCACACACACTGACTCTCACTGGGGTACAGTTCCACACACACTGACTCTCACTGGGGTACAGTTCCACACACACTGACTCTCACTGGGGTACAGTTCCACACACACTGACTCTCACTGGGGTACAGTTCCACACACACTGACTCTCACTGGGGTACAGTTCCACACACACTGACTCTCACTGGGGTACAGTTCCACACACACTGACTCTCACTGGGGTACAGTTCCACACACACTGACTCTCACTGGGGTACAGTTCCACACACACTGACTCTCACTGGGGTACAGTTCCACACACACTGACTCTCACTGGGGTACAGTTCCACACACACTGACTCTCACTGGGGTACAGTTCCACACACACTGACTCTCACTGGGGTACAGTTCCACACACACTGACTCTCACTGGGGTACAGTTCCACACACACTGACTCTCACTGGGGTACAGTTCCACACACACTGACTCTCACTGGGGTACAGTTCCACACACACTGACTCTCACTGGGGTACAGTTCCACACACACTGACTCTCACTGGGGTACAGTTCCACACACACTGACTCTCACTGGGGTACAGTTCCACACACACTGACTCTCACTGGGGTACAGTTCCACACACACTGACTCTCACTGGGGTACAGTTCCACACACACTGACTCTCACTGGGGTACAGTTCCACACACACTGACTCTCACTGGGGTACAGTTCCACACACACTGACTCTCACTGGGGTACAGTTCCACACACACTGACTCTCACTGGGGTACAGTTCCACACACACTGACTCTCACTGGGGTACAGTTCCACACACACTGACTCTCACTGGGGTACAGTTCCACACACACTGACTCTCACTGGGGTACAGTTCCACACACACTGACTCTCACTGGGGTACAGTTCCACACACACTGACTCTCACTGGGGTACAGTTCCACACACACTGACTCTCACTGGGGTACAGTTCCACACACACTGACTCTCACTGGGGTACAGTTCCACACACACTGACTCTCACTGGGGTACAGTTCCACACACACTGACTCTCACTGGGGTACAGTTCCACACACACTGACTCTCACTGGGGTACAGTTCCACACACACTGACTCTCACTGGGGTACAGTTCCACACACACTGACTCTCACTGGGGTACAGTTCCACACACACTGACTCTCACTGGGGTACAGTTCCACACACACTGACTCTCACTGGGGTACAGTTCCACACACACTGACTCTCACTGGGGTACAGTTCCACACACACTGACTCTCACTGGGGTACAGTTCCACACACACTGACTCTCACTGGGGTACAGTTCCACACACACTGACTCTCACTGGGGTACAGTTCCACACACACTGACTCTCACTGGGGTACAGTTCCACACACACTGACTCTCACTGGGGTACAGTTCCACACACACTGACTCTCACTGGGGTACAGTTCCACACACACTGACTCTCACTGGGGTACAGTTCCACACACACTGACTCTCACTGGGGTACAGTTCCACACACACTGACTCTCACTGGGGTACAGTTCCACACACACTGACTCTCACTGGGGTACAGTTCCACACACACTGACTCTCACTGGGGTACAGTTCCACACACACTGACTCTCACTGGGGTACAGTTCCACACACACTGACTCTCACTGGGGTACAGTTCCACACACACTGACTCTCACTGGGGTACAGTTCCACACACACTGACTCTCACTGGGGTACAGTTCCACACACACTGACTCTCACTGGGGTACAGTTCCACACACACTGACTCTCACTGGGGTACAGTTCCACACACACTGACTCTCACTGGGGTACAGTTCCACACACACTGACTCTCACTGGGGTACAGTTCCACACACACTGACTCTCACTGGGGTACAGTTCCACACACACTGACTCTCACTGGGGTACAGTTCCACACACACTGACTCTCACTGGGGTACAGTTCCACACACACTGACTCTCACTGGGGTACAGTTCCACACACACTGACTCTCACTGGGGTACAGTTCCACACACACTGACTCTCACTGGGGTACAGTTCCACACACACTGACTCTCACTGGGGTACAGTTCCACACACACTGACTCTCACTGGGGTACAGTTCCACACACACTGACTCTCACTGGGGTACAGTTCCACACACACTGACTCTCACTGGGGTACAGTTCCACACACACTGACTCTCACTGGGGTACAGTTCCACACACACTGACTCTCACTGGGGTACAGTTCCACACACACTGACTCTCACTGGGGTACAGTTCCACACACACTGACTCTCACTGGGGTACAGTTCCACACACACTGACTCTCACTGGGGTACAGTTCCACACACACTGACTCTCACTGGGGTACAGTTCCACACACACTGACTCTCACTGGGGTACAGTTCCACACACACTGACTCTCACTGGGGTACAGTTCCACACACACTGACTCTCACTGGGGTACAGTTCCACACACACTGACTCTCACTGGGGTACAGTTCCACACACACTGACTCTCACTGGGGTACAGTTCCACACACACTGACTCTCACTGGGGTACAGTTCCACACACACTGACTCTCACTGGGGTACAGTTCCACACACACTGACTCTCACTGGGGTACAGTTCCACACACACTGACTCTCACTGGGGTACAGTTCCACACACACTGACTCTCACTGGGGTACAGTTCCACACACACTGACTCTCACTGGGGTACAGTTCCACACACACTGACTCTCACTGGGGTACAGTTCCACACACACTGACTCTCACTGGGGTACAGTTCCACACACACTGACTCTCACTGGGGTACAGTTCCACACACACTGACTCTCACTGGGGTACAGTTCCACACACACTGACTCTCACTGGGGTACAGTTCCACACACACTGACTCTCACTGGGGTACAGTTCCACACACACTGACTCTCACTGGGGTACAGTTCCACACACACTGACTCTCACTGGGGTACAGTTCCACACACACTGACTCTCACTGGGGTACAGTTCCACACACACTGACTCTCACTGGGGTACAGTTCCACACACACTGACTCTCACTGGGGTACAGTTCCACACACACTGACTCTCACTGGGGTACAGTTCCACACACACTGACTCTCACTGGGGTACAGTTCCACACACACTGACTCTCACTGGGGTACAGTTCCACACACACTGACTCTCACTGGGGTACAGTTCCACACACACTGACTCTCACTGGGGTACAGTTCCACACACACTGACTCTCACTGGGGTACAGTTCCACACACACTGACTCTCACTGGGGTACAGTTCCACACACACTGACTCTCACTGGGGTACAGTTCCACACACACTGACTCTCACTGGGGTACAGTTCCACACACACTGACTCTCACTGGGGTACAGTTCCACACACACTGACTCTCACTGGGGTACAGTTCCACACACACTGACTCTCACTGGGGTACAGTTCCACACACACTGACTCTCACTGGGGTACAGTTCCACACACACTGACTCTCACTGGGGTACAGTTCCACACACACTGACTCTCACTGGGGTACAGTTCCACACACACTGACTCTCACTGGGGTACAGTTCCACACACACTGACTCTCACTGGGGTACAGTTCCACACACACTGACTCTCACTGGGGTACAGTTCCACACACACTGACTCTCACTGGGGTACAGTTCCACACACACTGACTCTCACTGGGGTACAGTTCCACACACACTGACTCTCACTGGGGTACAGTTCCACACACACTGACTCTCACTGGGGTACAGTTCCACACACACTGACTCTCACTGGGGTACAGTTCCACACACACTGACTCTCACTGGGGTACAGTTCCACACACACTGACTCTCACTGGGGTACAGTTCCACACACACTGACTCTCACTGGGGTACAGTTCCACACACACTGACTCTCACTGGGTACAGTTCCACACACACTGACTCTCACTGGGGTACAGTTCCACACACACTGACTCTCACTGGGGTACAGTTCCACACACACTGACTCTCACTGGGGTACAGTTCCACACACACTGACTCTCACTGGGGTACAGTTCCACACACACTGACTCTCACTGGGGTACAGTTCCACACACACTGACTCTCACTGGGGTACAGTTCCACACACACTGACTCTCACTGGGGTACAGTTCCACACACACTGACTCTCACTGGGGTACAGTTCCACACACACTGACTCTCACTGGGGTACAGTTCCACACACACTGACTCTCACTGGGGTACAGTTCCACACACACTGACTCTCACTGGGGTACAGTTCCACACACACTGACTCTCACTGGGGTACAGTTCCACACACACTGACTCTCACTGGGGTACAGTTCCACACACACTGACTCTCACTGGGGTACAGTTCCACACACACTGACTCTCACTGGGGTACAGTTCCACACACACTGACTCTCACTGGGGTACAGTTCCACACACACTGACTCTCACTGGGGTACAGTTCCACACACACTGACTCTCACTGGGGTACAGTTCCACACACACTGACTCTCACTGGGGTACAGTTCCACACACACTGACTCTCACTGGGGTACAGTTCCACACACACTGACTCTCACTGGGGTACAGTTCCACACACACTGACTCTCACTGGGGTACAGTTCCACACACACTGACTCTCACTGGGGTACAGTTCCACACACACTGACTCTCACTGGGGTACAGTTCCACACACACTGACTCTCACTGGGGTACAGTTCCACACACACTGACTCTCACTGGGGTACAGTTCCACACACACTGACTCTCACTGGGGTACAGTTCCACACACACTGACTCTCACTGGGGTACAGTTCCACACACACTGACTCTCACTGGGGTACAGTTCCACACACACTGACTCTCACTGGGGTACAGTTCCACACACACTGACTCTCACTGGGGTACAGTTCCACACACACTGACTCTCACTGGGGTACAGTTCCACACACACTGACTCTCACTGGGGTACAGTTCCACACACACTGACTCTCACTGGGGTACAGTTCCACACACACTGACTCTCACTGGGGTACAGTTCCACACACACTGACTCTCACTGGGGTACAGTTCCACACACACTGACTCTCACTGGGGTACAGTTCCACACACACTGACTCTCACTGGGGTACAGTTCCACACACACTGACTCTCACTGGGGTACAGTTCCACACACACTGACTCTCACTGGGGTACAGTTCCACACACACTGACTCTCACTGGGGTACAGTTCCACACACACTGACTCTCACTGGGGTACAGTTCCACACACACTGACTCTCACTGGGGTACAGTTCCACACACACTGACTCTCACTGGGGTACAGTTCCACACACACTGACTCTCACTGGGGTACAGTTCCACACACACTGACTCTCACTGGGGTACAGTTCCACACACACTGACTCTCACTGGGGTACAGTTCCACACACACTGACTCTCACTGGGGTACAGTTCCACACACACTGACTCTCACTGGGGTACAGTTCCACACACACTGACTCTCACTGGGGTACAGTTCCACACACACTGACTCTCACTGGGGTACAGTTCCACACACACTGACTCTCACTGGGGTACAGTTCCACACACACTGACTCTCACTGGGGTACAGTTCCACACACACTGACTCTCACTGGGGTACAGTTCCACACACACTGACTCTCACTGGGGTACAGTTCCACACACACTGACTCTCACTGGGGTACAGTTCCACACACACTGACTCTCACTGGGGTACAGTTCCACACACACTGACTCTCACTGGGGTACAGTTCCACACACACTGACTCTCACTGGGGTACAGTTCCACACACACTGACTCTCACTGGGGTACAGTTCCACACACACTGACTCTCACTGGGGTACAGTTCCACACACACTGACTCTCACTGGGGTACAGTTCCACACACACTGACTCTCACTGGGGTACAGTTCCACACACACTGACTCTCACTGGGGTACAGTTCCACACACACTGACTCTCACTGGGGTACAGTTCCACACACACTGACTCTCACTGGGGTACAGTTCCACACACACTGACTCTCACTGGGGTACAGTTCCACACACACTGACTCTCACTGGGGTACAGTTCCACACACACTGACTCTCACTGGGGTACAGTTCCACACACACTGACTCTCACTGGGGTACAGTTCCACACACACTGACTCTCACTGGGGTACAGTTCCACACACACTGACTCTCACTGGGGTACAGTTCCACACACACTGACTCTCACTGGGGTACAGTTCCACACACACTGACTCTCACTGGGGTACAGTTCCACACACACTGACTCTCACTGGGGTACAGTTCCACACACACTGACTCTCACTGGGGTACAGTTCCACACACACTGACTCTCACTGGGGTACAGTTCCACACACACTGACTCTCACTGGGGTACAGTTCCACACACACTGACTCTCACTGGGGTACAGTTCCACACACACTGACTCTCACTGGGGTACAGTTCCACACACACTGACTCTCACTGGGGTACAGTTCCACACACACTGACTCTCACTGGGGTACAGTTCCACACACACTGACTCTCACTGGGGTACAGTTCCACACACACTGACTCTCACTGGGGTACAGTTCCACACACACTGACTCTCACTGGGGTACAGTTCCACACACACTGACTCTCACTGGGGTACAGTTCCACACACACTGACTCTCACTGGGGTACAGTTCCACACACACTGACTCTCACTGGGGTACAGTTCCACACACACTGACTCTCACTGGGGTACAGTTCCACACACACTGACTCTCACTGGGGTACAGTTCCACACACACTGACTCTCACTGGGGTACAGTTCCACACACACTGACTCTCACTGGGGTACAGTTCCACACACACTGACTCTCACTGGGGTACAGTTCCACACACACTGACTCTCACTGGGGTACAGTTCCACACACACTGACTCTCACTGGGGTACAGTTCCACACACACTGACTCTCACTGGGGTACAGTTCCACACACACTGACTCTCACTGGGGTACAGTTCCACACACACTGACTCTCACTGGGGTACAGTTCCACACACACTGACTCTCACTGGGGTACAGTTCCACACACACTGACTCTCACTGGGGTACAGTTCCACACACACTGACTCTCACTGGGGTACAGTTCCACACACACTGACTCTCACTGGGGTACAGTTCCACACACACTGACTCTCACTGGGGTACAGTTCCACACACACTGACTCTCACTGGGGTACAGTTCCACACACACTGACTCTCACTGGGGTACAGTTCCACACACACTGACTCTCACTGGGGTACAGTTCCACACACACTGACTCTCACTGGGGTACAGTTCCACACACACTGACTCTCACTGGGGTACAGTTCCACACACACTGACTCTCACTGGGGTACAGTTCCACACACACTGACTCTCACTGGGGTACAGTTCCACACACACTGACTCTCACTGGGGTACAGTTCCACACACACTGACTCTCACTGGGGTACAGTTCCACACACACTGACTCTCACTGGGGTACAGTTCCACACACACTGACTCTCACTGGGGTACAGTTCCACACACACTGACTCTCACTGGGGTACAGTTCCACACACACTGACTCTCACTGGGGTACAGTTCCACACACACTGACTCTCACTGGGGTACAGTTCCACACACACTGACTCTCACTGGGGTACAGTTCCACACACACTGACTCTCACTGGGGTACAGTTCCACACACACTGACTCTCACTGGGGTACAGTTCCACACACACTGACTCTCACTGGGGTACAGTTCCACACACACTGACTCTCACTGGGGTACAGTTCCACACACACTGACTCTCACTGGGGTACAGTTCCACACACACTGACTCTCACTGGGGTACAGTTCCACACACACTGACTCTCACTGGGGTACAGTTCCACACACACTGACTCTCACTGGGGTACAGTTCCACACACACTGACTCTCACTGGGGTACAGTTCCACACACACTGACTCTCACTGGGGTACAGTTCCACACACACTGACTCTCACTGGGGTACAGTTCCACACACACTGACTCTCACTGGGGTACAGTTCCACACACACTGACTCTCACTGGGGTACAGTTCCACACACACTGACTCTCACTGGGGTACAGTTCCACACACACTGACTCTCACTGGGGTACAGTTCCACACACACTGACTCTCACTGGGGTACAGTTCCACACACACTGACTCTCACTGGGGTACAGTTCCACACACACTGACTCTCACTGGGGTACAGTTCCACACACACTGACTCTCACTGGGGTACAGTTCCACACACACTGACTCTCACTGGGGTACAGTTCCACACACACTGACTCTCACTGGGGTACAGTTCCACACACACTGACTCTCACTGGGGTACAGTTCCACACACACTGACTCTCACTGGGGTACAGTTCCACACACACTGACTCTCACTGGGGTACAGTTCCACACACACTGACTCTCACTGGGGTACAGTTCCACACACACTGACTCTCACTGGGGTACAGTTCCACACACACTGACTCTCACTGGGGTACAGTTCCACACACACTGACTCTCACTGGGGTACAGTTCCACACACACTGACTCTCACTGGGGTACAGTTCCACACACACTGACTCTCACTGGGGTACAGTTCCACACACACTGACTCTCACTGGGGTACAGTTCCACACACACTGACTCTCACTGGGGTACAGTTCCACACACACTGACTCTCACTGGGGTACAGTTCCACACACACTGACTCTCACTGGGGTACAGTTCCACACACACTGACTCTCACTGGGGTACAGTTCCACACACACTGACTCTCACTGGGGTACAGTTCCACACACACTGACTCTCACTGGGGTACAGTTCCACACACACTGACTCTCACTGGGGTACAGTTCCACACACACTGACTCTCACTGGGGTACAGTTCCACACACACTGACTCTCACTGGGGTACAGTTCCACACACACTGACTCTCACTGGGGTACAGTTCCACACACACTGACTCTCACTGGGGTACAGTTCCACACACACTGACTCTCACTGGGGTACAGTTCCACACACACTGACTCTCACTGGGGTACAGTTCCACACACACTGACTCTCACTGGGGTACAGTTCCACACACACTGACTCTCACTGGGGTACAGTTCCACACACACTGACTCTCACTGGGGTACAGTTCCACACACACTGACTCTCACTGGGGTACAGTTCCACACACACTGACTCTCACTGGGGTACAGTTCCACACACACTGACTCTCACTGGGGTACAGTTCCACACACACTGACTCTCACTGGGGTACAGTTCCACACACACTGACTCTCACTGGGGTACAGTTCCACACACACTGACTCTCACTGGGGTACAGTTCCACACACACTGACTCTCACTGGGGTACAGTTCCACACACACTGACTCTCACTGGGGTACAGTTCCACACACACTGACTCTCACTGGGGTACAGTTCCACACACACTGACTCTCACTGGGGTACAGTTCCACACACACTGACTCTCACTGGGGTACAGTTCCACACACACTGACTCTCACTGGGGTACAGTTCCACACACACTGACTCTCACTGGGGTACAGTTCCACACACACTGACTCTCACTGGGGTACAGTTCCACACACACTGACTCTCACTGGGGTACAGTTCCACACACACTGACTCTCACTGGGGTACAGTTCCACACACACTGACTCTCACTGGGGTACAGTTCCACACACACTGACTCTCACTGGGGTACAGTTCCACACACACTGACTCTCACTGGGGTACAGTTCCACACACACTGACTCTCACTGGGGTACAGTTCCACACACACTGACTCTCACTGGGGTACAGTTCCACACACACTGACTCTCACTGGGGTACAGTTCCACACACACTGACTCTCACTGGGGTACAGTTCCACACACACTGACTCTCACTGGGGTACAGTTCCACACACACTGACTCTCACTGGGGTACAGTTCCACACACACTGACTCTCACTGGGGTACAGTTCCACACACACTGACTCTCACTGGGGTACAGTTCCACACACACTGACTCTCACTGGGGTACAGTTCCACACACACTGACTCTCACTGGGGTACAGTTCCACACACACTGACTCTCACTGGGGTACAGTTCCACACACACTGACTCTCACTGGGGTACAGTTCCACACACACTGACT
The DNA here is from genome assembly GCF_017639515.1 of Carcharodon carcharias. Lineage (NCBI taxonomy): Eukaryota > Metazoa > Chordata > Chondrichthyes > Lamniformes > Lamnidae > Carcharodon > Carcharodon carcharias. Next base: position 54,534,256 of record NC_054489.1, read on the forward strand.
CTCACTGGGGTACAGTTCCACACACACTGACTCTCACTGGGGTACAGTTCCACACACACTGACTCTCACTGGGGTACAGTTCCACACACACTGACTCTCACTGGGGTACAGTTCCACACACACTGACTCTCACTGGGGTACAGTTCCACACACACTGACTCTCACTGGGGTACAGTTCCACACACACTGACTCTCACTGGGGTACAGTTCCACACACACTGACTCTCACTGGGGTACAGTTCCACACACACTGACTCTCACTGGGGTACAGTTCCACACACACTGACTCTCACTGGGGTACAGTTCCACACACACTGACTCTCACTGGGGTACAGTTCCACACACACTGACTCTCACTGGGGTACAGTTCCACACACACTGACTCTCACTGGGGTACAGTTCCACACACACTGACTCTCACTGGGGTACAGTTCCACACACACTGACTCTCACTGGGGTACAGTTCCACACACACTGACTCTCACTGGGGTACAGTTCCACACACACTGACTCTCACTGGGGTACAGTTCCACACACACTGACTCTCACTGGGGTACAGTTCCACACACACTGACTCTCACTGGGGTACAGTTCCACACACACTGACTCTCACTGGGGTACAGTTCCACACACACTGACTCTCACTGGGGTACAGTTCCACACACACTGACTCTCACTGGGGTACAGTTCCACACACACTGACTCTCACTGGGGTACAGTTCCACACACACTGACTCTCACTGGGGTACAGTTCCACACACACTGACTCTCACTGGGGTACAGTTCCACACACACTGACTCTCACTGGGGTACAGTTCCACACACACTGACTCTCACTGGGGTACAGTTCCACACACACTGACTCTCACTGGGGTACAGTTCCACACACACTGACTCTCACTGGGGTACAGTTCCACACACACTGACTCTCACTGGGGTACAGTTCCACACACACTGACTCTCACTGGGGTACAGTTCCACACACACTGACTCTCACTGGGGTACAGTTCCACACACACTGACTCTCACTGGGGTACAGTTCCACACACACTGACTCTCACTGGGGTACAGTTCCACACACACTGACTCTCACTGGGGTACAGTTCCACACACACTGACTCTCACTGGGGTACAGTTCCACACACACTGACTCTCACTGGGGTACAGTTCCACACACACTGACTCTCACTGGGGTACAGTTCCACACACACTGACTCTCACTGGGGTACAGTTCCACACACACTGACTCTCACTGGGGTACAGTTCCACACACACTGACTCTCACTGGGGTACAGTTCCACACACACTGACTCTCACTGGGGTACAGTTCCACACACACTGACTCTCACTGGGGTACAGTTCCACACACACTGACTCTCACTGGGGTACAGTTCCACACACACTGACTCTCACTGGGGTACAGTTCCACACACACTGACTCTCACTGGGGTACAGTTCCACACACACTGACTCTCACTGGGGTACAGTTCCACACACACTGACTCTCACTGGGGTACAGTTCCACACACACTGACTCTCACTGGGGTACAGTTCCACACACACTGACTCTCACTGGGGTACAGTTCCACACACACTGACTCTCACTGGGGTACAGTTCCACACACACTGACTCTCACTGGGGTACAGTTCCACACACACTGACTCTCACTGGGGTACAGTTCCACACACACTGACTCTCACTGGGGTACAGTTCCACACACACTGACTCTCACTGGGGTACAGTTCCACACACACTGACTCTCACTGGGGTACAGTTCCACACACACTGACTCTCACTGGGGTACAGTTCCACACACACTGACTCTCACTGGGGTACAGTTCCACACACACTGACTCTCACTGGGGTACAGTTCCACACACACTGACTCTCACTGGGGTACAGTTCCACACACACTGACTCTCACTGGGGTACAGTTCCACACACACTGACTCTCACTGGGGTACAGTTCCACACACACTGACTCTCACTGGGGTACAGTTCCACACACACTGACTCTCACTGGGGTACAGTTCCACACACACTGACTCTCACTGGGGTACAGTTCCACACACACTGACTCTCACTGGGGTACAGTTCCACACACACTGACTCTCACTGGGGTACAGTTCCACACACACTGACTCTCACTGGGGTACAGTTCCACACACACTGACTCTCACTGGGGTACAGTTCCACACACACTGACTCTCACTGGGGTACAGTTCCACACACACTGACTCTCACTGGGGTACAGTTCCACACACACTGACTCTCACTGGGGTACAGTTCCACACACACTGACTCTCACTGGGGTACAGTTCCACACACACTGACTCTCACTGGGGTACAGTTCCACACACACTGACTCTCACTGGGGTACAGTTCCACACACACTGACTCTCACTGGGGTACAGTTCCACACACACTGACTCTCACTGGGGTACAGTTCCACACACACTGACTCTCACTGGGGTACAGTTCCACACACACTGACTCTCACTGGGGTACAGTTCCACACACACTGACTCTCACTGGGGTACAGTTCCACACACACTGACTCTCACTGGGGTACAGTTCCACACACACTGACTCTCACTGGGGTACAGTTCCACACACACTGACTCTCACTGGGGTACAGTTCCACACACACTGACTCTCACTGGGGTACAGTTCCACACACACTGACTCTCACTGGGGTACAGTTCCACACACACTGACTCTCACTGGGGTACAGTTCCACACACACTGACTCTCACTGGGGTACAGTTCCACACACACTGACTCTCACTGGGGTACAGTTCCACACACACTGACTCTCACTGGGGTACAGTTCCACACACACTGACTCTCACTGGGGTACAGTTCCACACACACTGACTCTCACTGGGGTACAGTTCCACACACACTGACTCTCACTGGGGTACAGTTCCACACACACTGACTCTCACTGGGGTACAGTTCCACACACACTGACTCTCACTGGGGTACAGTTCCACACACACTGACTCTCACTGGGGTACAGTTCCACACACACTGACTCTCACTGGGGTACAGTTCCACACACACTGACTCTCACTGGGGTACAGTTCCACACACACTGACTCTCACTGGGGTACAGTTCCACACACACTGACTCTCACTGGGGTACAGTTCCACACACACTGACTCTCACTGGGGTACAGTTCCACACACACTGACTCTCACTGGGGTACAGTTCCACACACACTGACTCTCACTGGGGTACAGTTCCACACACACTGACTCTCACTGGGGTACAGTTCCACACACACTGACTCTCACTGGGGTACAGTTCCACACACACTGACTCTCACTGGGGTACAGTTCCACACACACTGACTCTCACTGGGGTACAGTTCCACACACACTGACTCTCACTGGGGTACAGTTCCACACACACTGACTCTCACTGGGGTACAGTTCCACACACACTGACTCTCACTGGGGTACAGTTCCACACACACTGACTCTCACTGGGGTACAGTTCCACACACACTGACTCTCACTGGGGTACAGTTCCACACACACTGACTCTCACTGGGGTACAGTTCCACACACACTGACTCTCACTGGGGTACAGTTCCACACACACTGACTCTCACTGGGGTACAGTTCCACACACACTGACTCTCACTGGGGTACAGTTCCACACACACTGACTCTCACTGGGGTACAGTTCCACACACACTGACTCTCACTGGGGTACAGTTCCACACACACTGACTCTCACTGGGGTACAGTTCCACACACACTGACTCTCACTGGGGTACAGTTCCACACACACTGACTCTCACTGGGGTACAGTTCCACACACACTGACTCTCACTGGGGTACAGTTCCACACACACTGACTCTCACTGGGGTACAGTTCCACACACACTGACTCTCACTGGGGTACAGTTCCACACACACTGACTCTCACTGGGGTACAGTTCCACACACACTGACTCTCACTGGGGTACAGTTCCACACACACTGACTCTCACTGGGGTACAGTTCCACACACACTGACTCTCACTGGGGTACAGTTCCACACACACTGACTCTCACTGGGGTACAGTTCCACACACACTGACTCTCACTGGGGTACAGTTCCACACACACTGACTCTCACTGGGGTACAGTTCCACACACACTGACTCTCACTGGGGTACAGTTCCACACACACTGACTCTCACTGGGGTACAGTTCCACACACACTGACTCTCACTGGGGTACAGTTCCACACACACTGACTCTCACTGGGGTACAGTTCCACACACACTGACTCTCACTGGGGTACAGTTCCACACACACTGACTCTCACTGGGGTACAGTTCCACACACACTGACTCTCACTGGGGTACAGTTCCACACACACTGACTCTCACTGGGGTACAGTTCCACACACACTGACTCTCACTGGGGTACAGTTCCACACACACTGACTCTCACTGGGGTACAGTTCCACACACACTGACTCTCACTGGGGTACAGTTCCACACACACTGACTCTCACTGGGGTACAGTTCCACACACACTGACTCTCACTGGGGTACAGTTCCACACACACTGACTCTCACTGGGGTACAGTTCCACACACACTGACTCTCACTGGGGTACAGTTCCACACACACTGACTCTCACTGGGGTACAGTTCCACACACACTGACTCTCACTGGGGTACAGTTCCACACACACTGACTCTCACTGGGGTACAGTTCCACACACACTGACTCTCACTGGGGTACAGTTCCACACACACTGACTCTCACTGGGGTACAGTTCCACACACACTGACTCTCACTGGGGTACAGTTCCACACACACTGACTCTCACTGGGGTACAGTTCCACACACACTGACTCTCACTGGGGTACAGTTCCACACACACTGACTCTCACTGGGGTACAGTTCCACACACACTGACTCTCACTGGGGTACAGTTCCACACACACTGACTCTCACTGGGGTACAGTTCCACACACACTGACTCTCACTGGGGTACAGTTCCACACACACTGACTCTCACTGGGGTACAGTTCCACACACACTGACTCTCACTGGGGTACAGTTCCACACACACTGACTCTCACTGGGGTACAGTTCCACACACACTGACTCTCACTGGGGTACAGTTCCACACACACTGACTCTCACTGGGGTACAGTTCCACACACACTGACTCTCACTGGGGTACAGTTCCACACACACTGACTCTCACTGGGGTACAGTTCCACACACACTGACTCTCACTGGGGTACAGTTCCACACACACTGACTCTCACTGGGGTACAGTTCCACACACACTGACTCTCACTGGGGTACAGTTCCACACACACTGACTCTCACTGGGGTACAGTTCCACACACACTGACTCTCACTGGGGTACAGTTCCACACACACTGACTCTCACTGGGGTACAGTTCCACACACACTGACTCTCACTGGGGTACAGTTCCACACACACTGACTCTCACTGGGGTACAGTTCCACACACACTGACTCTCACTGGGGTACAGTTCCACACACACTGACTCTCACTGGGGTACAGTTCCACACACACTGACTCTCACTGGGGTACAGTTCCACACACACTGACTCTCACTGGGGTACAGTTCCACACACACTGACTCTCACTGGGGTACAGTTCCACACACACTGACTCTCACTGGGGTACAGTTCCACACACACTGACTCTCACTGGGGTACAGTTCCACACACACTGACTCTCACTGGGGTACAGTTCCACACACACTGACTCTCACTGGGGTACAGTTCCACACACACTGACTCTCACTGGGGTACAGTTCCACACACACTGACTCTCACTGGGGTACAGTTCCACACACACTGACTCTCACTGGGGTACAGTTCCACACACACTGACTCTCACTGGGGTACAGTTCCACACACACTGACTCTCACTGGGGTACAGTTCCACACACACTGACTCTCACTGGGGTACAGTTCCACACACACTGACTCTCACTGGGGTACAGTTCCACACACACTGACTCTCACTGGGGTACAGTTCCACACACACTGACTCTCACTGGGGTACAGTTCCACACACACTGACTCTCACTGGGGTACAGTTCCACACACACTGACTCTCACTGGGGTACAGTTCCACACACACTGACTCTCACTGGGGTACAGTTCCACACACACTGACTCTCACTGGGGTACAGTTCCACACACACTGACTCTCACTGGGGTACAGTTCCACACACACTGACTCTCACTGGGGTACAGTTCCACACACACTGACTCTCACTGGGGTACAGTTCCACACACACTGACTCTCACTGGGGTACAGTTCCACACACACTGACTCTCACTGGGGTACAGTTCCACACACACTGACTCTCACTGGGGTACAGTTCCACACACACTGACTCTCACTGGGGTACAGTTCCACACACACTGACTCTCACTGGGGTACAGTTCCACACACACTGACTCTCACTGGGGTACAGTTCCACACACACTGACTCTCACTGGGGTACAGTTCCACACACACTGACTCTCACTGGGGTACAGTTCCACACACACTGACTCTCACTGGGGTACAGTTCCACACACACTGACTCTCACTGGGGTACAGTTCCACACACACTGACTCTCACTGGGGTACAGTTCCACACACACTGACTCTCACTGGGGTACAGTTCCACACACACTGACTCTCACTGGGGTACAGTTCCACACACACTGACTCTCACTGGGGTACAGTTCCACACACACTGACTCTCACTGGGGTACAGTTCCACACACACTGACTCTCACTGGGGTACAGTTCCACACACACTGACTCTCACTGGGGTACAGTTCCACACACACTGACTCTCACTGGGGTACAGTTCCACACACACTGACTCTCACTGGGGTACAGTTCCACACACACTGACTCTCACTGGGGTACAGTTCCACACACACTGACTCTCACTGGGGTACAGTTCCACACACACTGACTCTCACTGGGGTACAGTTCCACACACACTGACTCTCACTGGGGTACAGTTCCACACACACTGACTCTCACTGGGGTACAGTTCCACACACACTGACTCTCACTGGGGTACAGTTCCACACACACTGACTCTCACTGGGGTACAGTTCCACACACACTGACTCTCACTGGGGTACAGTTCCACACACACTGACTCTCACTGGGGTACAGTTCCACACACACTGACTCTCACTGGGGTACAGTTCCACACACACTGACTCTCACTGGGGTACAGTTCCACACACACTGACTCTCACTGGGTACAGTTCCACACACACTGACTCTCACTGGGGTACAGTTCCACACACACTGACTCTCACTGGGGTACAGTTCCACACACACTGACTCTCACTGGGGTACAGTTCCACACACACTGACTCTCACTGGGGTACAGTTCCACACACACTGACTCTCACTGGGGTACAGTTCCACACACACTGACTCTCACTGGGGTACAGTTCCACACACACTGACTCTCACTGGGGTACAGTTCCACACACACTGACTCTCACTGGGGTACAGTTCCACACACACTGACTCTCACTGGGGTACAGTTCCACACACACTGACTCTCACTGGGGTACAGTTCCACACACACTGACTCTCACTGGGGTACAGTTCCACACACACTGACTCTCACTGGGGTACAGTTCCACACACACTGACTCTCACTGGGGTACAGTTCCACACACACTGACTCTCACTGGGGTACAGTTCCACACACACTGACTCTCACTGGGGTACAGTTCCACACACACTGACTCTCACTGGGGTACAGTTCCACACACACTGACTCTCACTGGGGTACAGTTCCACACACACTGACTCTCACTGGGGTACAGTTCCACACACACTGACTCTCACTGGGGTACAGTTCCACACACACTGACTCTCACTGGGGTACAGTTCCACACACACTGACTCTCACTGGGGTACAGTTCCACACACACTGACTCTCACTGGGGTACAGTTCCACACACACTGACTCTCACTGGGGTACAGTTCCACACACACTGACTCTCACTGGGGTACAGTTCCACACACACTGACTCTCACTGGGGTACAGTTCCACACACACTGACTCTCACTGGGGTACAGTTCCACACACACTGACTCTCACTGGGGTACAGTTCCACACACACTGACTCTCACTGGGGTACAGTTCCACACACACTGACTCTCACTGGGGTACAGTTCCACACACACTGACTCTCACTGGGGTACAGTTCCACACACACTGACTCTCACTGGGGTACAGTTCCACACACACTGACTCTCACTGGGGTACAGTTCCACACACACTGACTCTCACTGGGGTACAGTTCCACACACACTGACTCTCACTGGGGTACAGTTCCACACACACTGACTCTCACTGGGGTACAGTTCCACACACACTGACTCTCACTGGGGTACAGTTCCACACACACTGACTCTCACTGGGGTACAGTTCCACACACACTGACTCTCACTGGGGTACAGTTCCACACACACTGACTCTCACTGGGGTACAGTTCCACACACACTGACTCTCACTGGGGTACAGTTCCACACACACTGACTCTCACTGGGGTACAGTTCCACACACACTGACTCTCACTGGGGTACAGTTCCACACACACTGACTCTCACTGGGGTACAGTTCCACACACACTGACTCTCACTGGGGTACAGTTCCACACACACTGACTCTCACTGGGGTACAGTTCCACACACACTGACTCTCACTGGGGTACAGTTCCACACACACTGACTCTCACTGGGGTACAGTTCCACACACACTGACTCTCACTGGGGTACAGTTCCACACACACTGACTCTCACTGGGGTACAGTTCCACACACACTGACTCTCACTGGGGTACAGTTCCACACACACTGACTCTCACTGGGGTACAGTTCCACACACACTGACTCTCACTGGGGTACAGTTCCACACACACTGACTCTCACTGGGGTACAGTTCCACACACACTGACTCTCACTGGGGTACAGTTCCACACACACTGACTCTCACTGGGGTACAGTTCCACACACACTGACTCTCACTGGGGTACAGTTCCACACACACTGACTCTCACTGGGGTACAGTTCCACACACACTGACTCTCACTGGGGTACAGTTCCACACACACTGACTCTCACTGGGGTACAGTTCCACACACACTGACTCTCACTGGGGTACAGTTCCACACACACTGACTCTCACTGGGGTACAGTTCCACACACACTGACTCTCACTGGGGTACAGTTCCACACACACTGACTCTCACTGGGGTACAGTTCCACACACACTGACTCTCACTGGGGTACAGTTCCACACACACTGACTCTCACTGGGGTACAGTTCCACACACACTGACTCTCACTGGGGTACAGTTCCACACACACTGACTCTCACTGGGGTACAGTTCCACACACACTGACTCTCACTGGGGTACAGTTCCACACACACTGACTCTCACTGGGGTACAGTTCCACACACACTGACTCTCACTGGGGTACAGTTCCACACACACTGACTCTCACTGGGGTACAGTTCCACACACACTGACTCTCACTGGGGTACAGTTCCACACACACTGACTCTCACTGGGGTACAGTTCCACACACACTGACTCTCACTGGGGTACAGTTCCACACACACTGACTCTCACTGGGGTACAGTTCCACACACACTGACTCTCACTGGGGTACAGTTCCACACACACTGACTCTCACTGGGGTACAGTTCCACACACACTGACTCTCACTGGGGTACAGTTCCACACACACTGACTCTCACTGGGGTACAGTTCCACACACACTGACTCTCACTGGGGTACAGTTCCACACACACTGACTCTCACTGGGGTACAGTTCCACACACACTGACTCTCACTGGGGTACAGTTCCACACACACTGACTCTCACTGGGGTACAGTTCCACACACACTGACTCTCACTGGGGTACAGTTCCACACACACTGACTCTCACTGGGGTACAGTTCCACACACACTGACTCTCACTGGGGTACAGTTCCACACACACTGACTCTCACTGGGGTACAGTTCCACACACACTGACTCTCACTGGGGTACAGTTCCACACACACTGACTCTCACTGGGGTACAGTTCCACACACACTGACTCTCACTGGGGTACAGTTCCACACACACTGACTCTCACTGGGGTACAGTTCCACACACACTGACTCTCACTGGGGTACAGTTCCACACACACTGACTCTCACTGGGGTACAGTTCCACACACACTGACTCTCACTGGGGTACAGTTCCACACACACTGACTCTCACTGGGGTACAGTTCCACACACACTGACTCTCACTGGGGTACAGTTCCACACACACTGACTCTCACTGGGGTACAGTTCCACACACACTGACTCTCACTGGGGTACAGTTCCACACACACTGACTCTCACTGGGGTACAGTTCCACACACACTGACTCTCACTGGGGTACAGTTCCACACACACTGACTCTCACTGGGGTACAGTTCCACACACACTGACTCTCACTGGGGTACAGTTCCACACACACTGACTCTCACTGGGGTACAGTTCCACACACACTGACTCTCACTGGGGTACAGTTCCACACACACTGACTCTCACTGGGGTACAGTTCCACACACACTGACTCTCACTGGGGTACAGTTCCACACACACTGACTCTCACTGGGGTACAGTTCCACACACACTGACTCTCACTGGGGTACAGTTCCACACACACTGACTCTCACTGGGGTACAGTTCCACACACACTGACTCTCACTGGGGTACAGTTCCACACACACTGACTCTCACTGGGGTACAGTTCCACACACACTGACTCTCACTGGGGTACAGTTCCACACACACTGACTCTCACTGGGGTACAGTTCCACACACACTGACTCTCACTGGGGTACAGTTCCACACACACTGACTCTCACTGGGGTACAGTTCCACACACACTGACTCTCACTGGGGTACAGTTCCACACACACTGACTCTCACTGGGGTACAGTTCCACACACACTGACTCTCACTGGGGTACAGTTCCACACACACTGACTCTCACTGGGGTACAGTTCCACACACACTGACTCTCACTGGGGTACAGTTCCACACACACTGACTCTCACTGGGGTACAGTTCCACACACACTGACTCTCACTGGGGTACAGTTCCACACACACTGACTCTCACTGGGGTACAGTTCCACACACACTGACTCTCACTGGGGTACAGTTCCACACACACTGACTCTCACTGGGGTACAGTTCCACACACACTGACTCTCACTGGGGTACAGTTCCACACACACTGACTCTCACTGGGGTACAGTTCCACACACACTGACTCTCACTGGGGTACAGTTCCACACACACTGACTCTCACTGGGGTACAGTTCCACACACACTGACTCTCACTGGGGTACAGTTCCACACACACTGACTCTCACTGGGGTACAGTTCCACACACACTGACTCTCACTGGGGTACAGTTCCACACACACTGACTCTCACTGGGGTACAGTTCCACACACACTGACTCTCACTGGGGTACAGTTCCACACACACTGACTCTCACTGGGGTACAGTTCCACACACACTGACTCTCACTGGGGTACAGTTCCACACACACTGACTCTCACTGGGGTACAGTTCCACACACACTGACTCTCACTGGGGTACAGTTCCACACACACTGACTCTCACTGGGGTACAGTTCCACACACACTGACTCTCACTGGGGTACAGTTCCACACACACTGACTCTCACTGGGGTACAGTTCCACACACACTGACTCTCACTGGGGTACAGTTCCACACACACTGACTCTCACTGGGGTACAGTTCCACACACACTGACTCTCACTGGGGTACAGTTCCACACACACTGACTCTCACTGGGGTACAGTTCCACACACACTGACTCTCACTGGGGTACAGTTCCACACACACTGACTCTCACTGGGGTACAGTTCCACACACACTGACTCTCACTGGGGTACAGTTCCACACACACTGACTCTCACTGGGGTACAGTTCCACACACACTGACTCTCACTGGGGTACAGTTCCACACACACTGACTCTCACTGGGGTACAGTTCCACACACACTGACTCTCACTGGGGTACAGTTCCACACACACTGACTCTCACTGGGGTACAGTTCCACACACACTGACTCTCACTGGGGTACAGTTCCACACACACTGACTCTCACTGGGGTACAGTTCCACACACACTGACTCTCACTGGGGTACAGTTCCACACACACTGACTCTCACTGGGGTACAGTTCCACACACACTGACTCTCACTGGGGTACAGTTCCACACACACTGACTCTCACTGGGGTACAGTTCCACACACACTGACTCTCACTGGGGTACAGTTCCACACACACTGACTCTCACTGGGGTACAGTTCCACACACACTGACTCTCACTGGGGTACAGTTCCACACACACTGACTCTCACTGGGGTACAGTTCCACACACACTGACTCTCACTGGGGTACAGTTCCACACACACTGACTCTCACTGGGGTACAGTTCCACACACACTGACTCTCACTGGGGTACAGTTCCACACACACTGACTCTCACTGGGGTACAGTTCCACACACACTGACTCTCACTGGGGTACAGTTCCACACACACTGACTCTCACTGGGGTACAGTTCCACACACACTGACTCTCACTGGGGTACAGTTCCACACACACTGACTCTCACTGGGGTACAGTTCCACACACACTGACTCTCACTGGGGTACAGTTCCACACACACTGACTCTCACTGGGGTACAGTTCCACACACACTGACTCTCACTGGGGTACAGTTCCACACACACTGACTCTCACTGGGGTACAGTTCCACACACACTGACTCTCACTGGGGTACAGTTCCACACACACTGACTCTCACTGGGGTACAGTTCCACACACACTGACTCTCACTGGGGTACAGTTCCACACACACTGACTCTCACTGGGGTACAGTTCCACACACACTGACTCTCACTGGGGTACAGTTCCACACACACTGACTCTCACTGGGGTACAGTTCCACACACACTGACTCTCACTGGGGTACAGTTCCACACACACTGACTCTCACTGGGGTACAGTTCCACACACACTGACTCTCACTGGGGTACAGTTCCACACACACTGACTCTCACTGGGGTACAGTTCCACACACACTGACTCTCACTGGGGTACAGTTCCACACACACTGACTCTCACTGGGGTACAGTTCCACACACACTGACTCTCACTGGGGTACAGTTCCACACACACTGACTCTCACTGGGGTACAGTTCCACACACACTGACTCTCACTGGGGTACAGTTCCACACACACTGACTCTCACTGGGGTACAGTTCCACACACACTGACTCTCACTGGGGTACAGTTCCACACACACTGACTCTCACTGGGGTACAGTTCCACACACACTGACTCTCACTGGGGTACAGTTCCACACACACTGACTCTCACTGGGGTACAGTTCCACACACACTGACTCTCACTGGGGTACAGTTCCACACACACTGACTCTCACTGGGGTACAGTTCCACACACACTGACTCTCACTGGGGTACAGTTCCACACACACTGACTCTCACTGGGGTACAGTTCCACACACACTGACTCTCACTGGGGTACAGTTCCACACACACTGACTCTCACTGGGGTACAGTTCCACACACACTGACTCTCACTGGGGTACAGTTCCACACACACTGACTCTCACTGGGGTACAGTTCCACACACACTGACTCTCACTGGGGTACAGTTCCACACACACTGACTCTCACTGGGGTACAGTTCCACACACACTGACTCTCACTGGGGTACAGTTCCACACACACTGACTCTCACTGGGGTACAGTTCCACACACACTGACTCTCACTGGGGTACAGTTCCACACACACTGACTCTCACTGGGGTACAGTTCCACACACACTGACTCTCACTGGGGTACAGTTCCACACACACTGACTCTCACTGGGGTACAGTTCCACACACACTGACTCTCACTGGGGTACAGTTCCACACACACTGACTCTCACTGGGGTACAGTTCCACACACACTGACTCTCACTGGGGTACAGTTCCACACACACTGACTCTCACTGGGGTACAGTTCCACACACACTGACTCTCACTGGGGTACAGTTCCACACACACTGACTCTCACTGGGGTACAGTTCCACACACACTGACTCTCACTGGGGTACAGTTCCACACACACTGACTCTCACTGGGGTACAGTTCCACACACACTGACTCTCACTGGGGTACAGTTCCACACACACTGACTCTCACTGGGGTACAGTTCCACACACACTGACTCTCACTGGGGTACAGTTCCACACACACTGACTCTCACTGGGGTACAGTTCCACACACACTGACTCTCACTGGGGTACAGTTCCACACACACTGACTCTCACTGGGGTACAGTTCCACACACACTGACTCTCACTGGGGTACAGTTCCACACACACTGACTCTCACTGGGGTACAGTTCCACACACACTGACTCTCACTGGGGTACAGTTCCACACACACTGACTCTCACTGGGGTACAGTTCCACACACACTGACTCTCACTGGGGTACAGTTCCACACACACTGACTCTCACTGGGGTACAGTTCCACACACACTGACTCTCACTGGGGTACAGTTCCACACACACTGACTCTCACTGGGGTACAGTTCCACACACACTGACTCTCACTGGGGTACAGTTCCACACACACTGACTCTCACTGGGGTACAGTTCCACACACACTGACTCTCACTGGGGTACAGTTCCACACACACTGACTCTCACTGGGGTACAGTTCCACACACACTGACTCTCACTGGGGTACAGTTCCACACACACTGACTCTCACTGGGGTACAGTTCCACACACACTGACTCTCACTGGGGTACAGTTCCACACACACTGACTCTCACTGGGGTACAGTTCCACACACACTGACTCTCACTGGGGTACAGTTCCACACACACTGACTCTCACTGGGGTACAGTTCCACACACACTGACTCTCACTGGGGTACAGTTCCACACACACTGACTCTCACTGGGGTACAGTTCCACACACACTGACTCTCACTGGGGTACAGTTCCACACACACTGACTCTCACTGGGGTACAGTTCCACACACACTGACTCTCACTGGGGTACAGTTCCACACACACTGACTCTCACTGGGGTACAGTTCCACACACACTGACTCTCACTGGGGTACAGTTCCACACACACTGACTCTCACTGGGGTACAGTTCCACACACACTGACTCTCACTGGGGTACAGTTCCACACACACTGACTCTCACTGGGGTACAGTTCCACACACACTGACTCTCACTGGGGTACAGTTCCACACACACTGACTCTCACTGGGGTACAGTTCCACACACACTGACTCTCACTGGGGTACAGTTCCACACACACTGACTCTCACTGGGGTACAGTTCCACACACACTGACTCTCACTGGGGTACAGTTCCACACACACTGACTCTCACTGGGGTACAGTTCCACACACACTGACTCTCACTGGGGTACAGTTCCACACACACTGACTCTCACTGGGGTACAGTTCCACACACACTGACTCTCACTGGGGTACAGTTCCACACACACTGACTCTCACTGGGGTACAGTTCCACACACACTGACTCTCACTGGGGTACAGTTCCACACACACTGACTCTCACTGGGGTACAGTTCCACACACACTGACTCTCACTGGGGTACAGTTCCACACACACTGACTCTCACTGGGGTACAGTTCCACACACACTGACTCTCACTGGGGTACAGTTCCACACACACTGACTCTCACTGGGGTACAGTTCCACACACACTGACTCTCACTGGGGTACAGTTCCACACACACTGACTCTCACTGGGGTACAGTTCCACACACACTGACTCTCACTGGGGTACAGTTCCACACACACTGACTCTCACTGGGGTACAGTTCCACACACACTGACTCTCACTGGGGTACAGTTCCACACACACTGACTCTCACTGGGGTACAGTTCCACACACACTGACTCTCACTGGGGTACAGTTCCACACACACTGACTCTCACTGGGGTACAGTTCCACACACACTGACTCTCACTGGGGTACAGTTCCACACACACTGACTCTCACTGGGGTACAGTTCCACACACACTGACTCTCACTGGGGTACAGTTCCACACACACTGACTCTCACTGGGGTACAGTTCCACACACACTGACTCTCACTGGGGTACAGTTCCACACACACTGACTCTCACTGGGGTACAGTTCCACACACACTGACTCTCACTGGGGTACAGTTCCACACACACTGACTCTCACTGGGGTACAGTTCCACACACACTGACTCTCACTGGGGTACAGTTCCACACACACTGACTCTCACTGGGGTACAGTTCCACACACACTGACTCTCACTGGGGTACAGTTCCACACACACTGACTCTCACTGGGGTACAGTTCCACACACACTGACTCTCACTGGGGTACAGTTCCACACACACTGACTCTCACTGGGGTACAGTTCCACACACACTGACTCTCACTGGGGTACAGTTCCACACACACTGACTCTCACTGGGGTACAGTTCCACACACACTGACTCTCACTGGGGTACAGTTCCACACACACTGACTCTCACTGGGGTACAGTTCCACACACACTGACTCTCACTGGGGTACAGTTCCACACACACTGACTCTCACTGGGGTACAGTTCCACACACACTGACTCTCACTGGGGTACAGTTCCACACACACTGACTCTCACTGGGGTACAGTTCCACACACACTGACTCTCACTGGGGTACAGTTCCACACACACTGACTCTCACTGGGGTACAGTTCCACACACACTGACTCTCACTGGGGTACAGTTCCACACACACTGACTCTCACTGGGGTACAGTTCCACACACACTGACTCTCACTGGGGTACAGTTCCACACACACTGACTCTCACTGGGGTACAGTTCCACACACACTGACTCTCACTGGGGTACAGTTCCACACACACTGACTCTCACTGGGGTACAGTTCCACACACACTGACTCTCACTGGGGTACAGTTCCACACACACTGACTCTCACTGGGGTACAGTTCCACACACACTGACTCTCACTGGGGTACAGTTCCACACACACTGACTCTCACTGGGGTACAGTTCCACACACACTGACTCTCACTGGGGTACAGTTCCACACACACTGACTCTCACTGGGGTACAGTTCCACACACACTGACTCTCACTGGGGTACAGTTCCACACACACTGACTCTCACTGGGGTACAGTTCCACACACACTGACTCTCACTGGGGTACAGTTCCACACACACTGACTCTCACTGGGGTACAGTTCCACACACACTGACTCTCACTGGGGTACAGTTCCACACACACTGACTCTCACTGGGGTACAGTTCCACACACACTGACTCTCACTGGGGTACAGTTCCACACACACTGACTCTCACTGGGGTACAGTTCCACACACACTGACTCTCACTGGGGTACAGTTCCACACACACTGACTCTCACTGGGGTACAGTTCCACACACACTGACTCTCACTGGGGTACAGTTCCACACACACTGACTCTCACTGGGGTACAGTTCCACACACACTGACTCTCACTGGGGTACAGTTCCACACACACTGACTCTCACTGGGGTACAGTTCCACACACACTGACTCTCACTGGGGTACAGTTCCACACACACTGACTCTCACTGGGGTACAGTTCCACACACACTGACTCTCACTGGGGTACAGTTCCACACACACTGACTCTCACTGGGGTACAGTTCCACACACACTGACTCTCACTGGGGTACAGTTCCACACACACTGACTCTCACTGGGGTACAGTTCCACACACACTGACTCTCACTGGGGTACAGTTCCACACACACTGACTCTCACTGGGGTACAGTTCCACACACACTGACTCTCACTGGGGTACAGTTCCACACACACTGACTCTCACTGGGGTACAGTTCCACACACACTGACTCTCACTGGGGTACAGTTCCACACACACTGACTCTCACTGGGGTACAGTTCCACACACACTGACTCTCACTGGGGTACAGTTCCACACACACTGACTCTCACTGGGGTACAGTTCCACACACACTGACTCTCACTGGGGTACAGTTCCACACACACTGACTCTCACTGGGGTACAGTTCCACACACACTGACTCTCACTGGGGTACAGTTCCACACACACTGACTCTCACTGGGGTACAGTTCCACACACACTGACTCTCACTGGGGTACAGTTCCACACACACTGACTCTCACTGGGGTACAGTTCCACACACACTGACTCTCACTGGGGTACAGTTCCACACACACTGACTCTCACTGGGGTACAGTTCCACACACACTGACTCTCACTGGGGTACAGTTCCACACACACTGACTCTCACTGGGGTACAGTTCCACACACACTGACTCTCACTGGGGTACAGTTCCACACACACTGACTCTCACTGGGGTACAGTTCCACACACACTGACTCTCACTGGGGTACAGTTCCACACACACTGACTCTCACTGGGGTACAGTTCCACACACACTGACTCTCACTGGGGTACAGTTCCACACACACTGACTCTCACTGGGGTACAGTTCCACACACACTGACTCTCACTGGGGTACAGTTCCACACACACTGACTCTCACTGGGGTACAGTTCCACACACACTGACTCTCACTGGGGTACAGTTCCACACACACTGACTCTCACTGGGGTACAGTTCCACACACACTGACTCTCACTGGGGTACAGTTCCACACACACTGACTCTCACTGGGGTACAGTTCCACACACACTGACTCTCACTGGGGTACAGTTCCACACACACTGACTCTCACTGGGGTACAGTTCCACACACACTGACTCTCACTGGGGTACAGTTCCACACACACTGACTCTCACTGGGGTACAGTTCCACACACACTGACTCTCACTGGGGTACAGTTCCACACACACTGACTCTCACTGGGGTACAGTTCCACACACACTGACTCTCACTGGGGTACAGTTCCACACACACTGACTCTCACTGGGGTACAGTTCCACACACACTGACTCTCACTGGGGTACAGTTCCACACACACTGACTCTCACTGGGGTACAGTTCCACACACACTGACTCTCACTGGGGTACAGTTCCACACACACTGACTCTCACTGGGGTACAGTTCCACACACACTGACTCTCACTGGGGTACAGTTCCACACACACTGACTCTCACTGGGGTACAGTTCCACACACACTGACTCTCACTGGGGTACAGTTCCACACACACTGACTCTCACTGGGGTACAGTTCCACACACACTGACTCTCACTGGGGTACAGTTCCACACACACTGACTCTCACTGGGGTACAGTTCCACACACACTGACTCTCACTGGGGTACAGTTCCACACACACTGACTCTCACTGGGGTACAGTTCCACACACACTGACTCTCACTGGGGTACAGTTCCACACACACTGACTCTCACTGGGGTACAGTTCCACACACACTGACTCTCACTGGGGTACAGTTCCACACACACTGACTCTCACTGGGGTACAGTTCCACACACACTGACTCTCACTGGGGTACAGTTCCACACACACTGACTCTCACTGGGGTACAGTTCCACACACACTGACTCTCACTGGGGTACAGTTCCACACACACTGACTCTCACTGGGGTACAGTTCCACACACACTGACTCTCACTGGGGTACAGTTCCACACACACTGACTCTCACTGGGGTACAGTTCCACACACACTGACTCTCACTGGGGTACAGTTCCACACACACTGACTCTCACTGGGGTACAGTTCCACACACACTGACTCTCACTGGGGTACAGTTCCACACACACTGACTCTCACTGGGGTACAGTTCCACACACACTGACTCTCACTGGGGTACAGTTCCACACACACTGACTCTCACTGGGGTACAGTTCCACACACACTGACTCTCACTGGGGTACAGTTCCACACACACTGACTCTCACTGGGGTACAGTTCCACACACACTGACTCTCACTGGGGTACAGTTCCACACACACTGACTCTCACTGGGGTACAGTTCCACACACACTGACTCTCACTGGGGTACAGTTCCACACACACTGACTCTCACTGGGGTACAGTTCCACACACACTGACTCTCACTGGGGTACAGTTCCACACACACTGACTCTCACTGGGGTACAGTTCCACACACACTGACTCTCACTGGGGTACAGTTCCACACACACTGACTCTCACTGGGGTACAGTTCCACACACACTGACTCTCACTGGGGTACAGTTCCACACACACTGACTCTCACTGGGGTACAGTTCCACACACACTGACTCTCACTGGGGTACAGTTCCACACACACTGACTCTCACTGGGGTACAGTTCCACACACACTGACTCTCACTGGGGTACAGTTCCACACACACTGACTCTCACTGGGGTACAGTTCCACACACACTGACTCTCACTGGGGTACAGTTCCACACACACTGACTCTCACTGGGGTACAGTTCCACACACACTGACTCTCACTGGGGTACAGTTCCACACACACTGACTCTCACTGGGGTACAGTTCCACACACACTGACTCTCACTGGGGTACAGTTCCACACACACTGACTCTCACTGGGGTACAGTTCCACACACACTGACTCTCACTGGGGTACAGTTCCACACACACTGACTCTCACTGGGGTACAGTTCCACACACACTGACTCTCACTGGGGTACAGTTCCACACACACTGACTCTCACTGGGGTACAGTTCCACACACACTGACTCTCACTGGGGTACAGTTCCACACACACTGACTCTCACTGGGGTACAGTTCCACACACACTGACTCTCACTGGGGTACAGTTCCACACACACTGACTCT
The DNA here is from genome assembly GCF_017639515.1 of Carcharodon carcharias. Classification (NCBI taxonomy): domain Eukaryota; kingdom Metazoa; phylum Chordata; class Chondrichthyes; order Lamniformes; family Lamnidae; genus Carcharodon; species Carcharodon carcharias. The sequence continues at coordinate 54,555,249 of NC_054489.1, forward strand.
CACTGGGGTACAGTTCCACACACACTGACTCTCACTGGGGTACAGTTCCACACACACTGACTCTCACTGGGGTACAGTTCCACACACACTGACTCTCACTGGGGTACAGTTCCACACACACTGACTCTCACTGGGGTACAGTTCCACACACACTGACTCTCACTGGGGTACAGTTCCACACACACTGACTCTCACTGGGGTACAGTTCCACACACACTGACTCTCACTGGGGTACAGTTCCACACACACTGACTCTCACTGGGGTACAGTTCCACACACACTGACTCTCACTGGGGTACAGTTCCACACACACTGACTCTCACTGGGGTACAGTTCCACACACACTGACTCTCACTGGGGTACAGTTCCACACACACTGACTCTCACTGGGGTACAGTTCCACACACACTGACTCTCACTGGGGTACAGTTCCACACACACTGACTCTCACTGGGGTACAGTTCCACACACACTGACTCTCACTGGGGTACAGTTCCACACACACTGACTCTCACTGGGGTACAGTTCCACACACACTGACTCTCACTGGGGTACAGTTCCACACACACTGACTCTCACTGGGGTACAGTTCCACACACACTGACTCTCACTGGGGTACAGTTCCACACACACTGACTCTCACTGGGGTACAGTTCCACACACACTGACTCTCACTGGGGTACAGTTCCACACACACTGACTCTCACTGGGGTACAGTTCCACACACACTGACTCTCACTGGGGTACAGTTCCACACACACTGACTCTCACTGGGGTACAGTTCCACACACACTGACTCTCACTGGGGTACAGTTCCACACACACTGACTCTCACTGGGGTACAGTTCCACACACACTGACTCTCACTGGGGTACAGTTCCACACACACTGACTCTCACTGGGGTACAGTTCCACACACACTGACTCTCACTGGGGTACAGTTCCACACACACTGACTCTCACTGGGGTACAGTTCCACACACACTGACTCTCACTGGGGTACAGTTCCACACACACTGACTCTCACTGGGGTACAGTTCCACACACACTGACTCTCACTGGGGTACAGTTCCACACACACTGACTCTCACTGGGGTACAGTTCCACACACACTGACTCTCACTGGGGTACAGTTCCACACACACTGACTCTCACTGGGGTACAGTTCCACACACACTGACTCTCACTGGGGTACAGTTCCACACACACTGACTCTCACTGGGGTACAGTTCCACACACACTGACTCTCACTGGGGTACAGTTCCACACACACTGACTCTCACTGGGGTACAGTTCCACACACACTGACTCTCACTGGGGTACAGTTCCACACACACTGACTCTCACTGGGGTACAGTTCCACACACACTGACTCTCACTGGGGTACAGTTCCACACACACTGACTCTCACTGGGGTACAGTTCCACACACACTGACTCTCACTGGGGTACAGTTCCACACACACTGACTCTCACTGGGGTACAGTTCCACACACACTGACTCTCACTGGGGTACAGTTCCACACACACTGACTCTCACTGGGGTACAGTTCCACACACACTGACTCTCACTGGGGTACAGTTCCACACACACTGACTCTCACTGGGGTACAGTTCCACACACACTGACTCTCACTGGGGTACAGTTCCACACACACTGACTCTCACTGGGGTACAGTTCCACACACACTGACTCTCACTGGGGTACAGTTCCACACACACTGACTCTCACTGGGGTACAGTTCCACACACACTGACTCTCACTGGGGTACAGTTCCACACACACTGACTCTCACTGGGGTACAGTTCCACACACACTGACTCTCACTGGGGTACAGTTCCACACACACTGACTCTCACTGGGGTACAGTTCCACACACACTGACTCTCACTGGGGTACAGTTCCACACACACTGACTCTCACTGGGGTACAGTTCCACACACACTGACTCTCACTGGGGTACAGTTCCACACACACTGACTCTCACTGGGGTACAGTTCCACACACACTGACTCTCACTGGGGTACAGTTCCACACACACTGACTCTCACTGGGGTACAGTTCCACACACACTGACTCTCACTGGGGTACAGTTCCACACACACTGACTCTCACTGGGGTACAGTTCCACACACACTGACTCTCACTGGGGTACAGTTCCACACACACTGACTCTCACTGGGGTACAGTTCCACACACACTGACTCTCACTGGGGTACAGTTCCACACACACTGACTCTCACTGGGGTACAGTTCCACACACACTGACTCTCACTGGGGTACAGTTCCACACACACTGACTCTCACTGGGGTACAGTTCCACACACACTGACTCTCACTGGGGTACAGTTCCACACACACTGACTCTCACTGGGGTACAGTTCCACACACACTGACTCTCACTGGGGTACAGTTCCACACACACTGACTCTCACTGGGGTACAGTTCCACACACACTGACTCTCACTGGGGTACAGTTCCACACACACTGACTCTCACTGGGGTACAGTTCCACACACACTGACTCTCACTGGGGTACAGTTCCACACACACTGACTCTCACTGGGGTACAGTTCCACACACACTGACTCTCACTGGGGTACAGTTCCACACACACTGACTCTCACTGGGGTACAGTTCCACACACACTGACTCTCACTGGGGTACAGTTCCACACACACTGACTCTCACTGGGGTACAGTTCCACACACACTGACTCTCACTGGGGTACAGTTCCACACACACTGACTCTCACTGGGGTACAGTTCCACACACACTGACTCTCACTGGGGTACAGTTCCACACACACTGACTCTCACTGGGGTACAGTTCCACACACACTGACTCTCACTGGGGTACAGTTCCACACACACTGACTCTCACTGGGGTACAGTTCCACACACACTGACTCTCACTGGGGTACAGTTCCACACACACTGACTCTCACTGGGGTACAGTTCCACACACACTGACTCTCACTGGGGTACAGTTCCACACACACTGACTCTCACTGGGGTACAGTTCCACACACACTGACTCTCACTGGGGTACAGTTCCACACACACTGACTCTCACTGGGGTACAGTTCCACACACACTGACTCTCACTGGGGTACAGTTCCACACACACTGACTCTCACTGGGGTACAGTTCCACACACACTGACTCTCACTGGGGTACAGTTCCACACACACTGACTCTCACTGGGGTACAGTTCCACACACACTGACTCTCACTGGGGTACAGTTCCACACACACTGACTCTCACTGGGGTACAGTTCCACACACACTGACTCTCACTGGGGTACAGTTCCACACACACTGACTCTCACTGGGGTACAGTTCCACACACACTGACTCTCACTGGGGTACAGTTCCACACACACTGACTCTCACTGGGGTACAGTTCCACACACACTGACTCTCACTGGGGTACAGTTCCACACACACTGACTCTCACTGGGGTACAGTTCCACACACACTGACTCTCACTGGGGTACAGTTCCACACACACTGACTCTCACTGGGGTACAGTTCCACACACACTGACTCTCACTGGGGTACAGTTCCACACACACTGACTCTCACTGGGGTACAGTTCCACACACACTGACTCTCACTGGGGTACAGTTCCACACACACTGACTCTCACTGGGGTACAGTTCCACACACACTGACTCTCACTGGGGTACAGTTCCACACACACTGACTCTCACTGGGGTACAGTTCCACACACACTGACTCTCACTGGGGTACAGTTCCACACACACTGACTCTCACTGGGGTACAGTTCCACACACACTGACTCTCACTGGGGTACAGTTCCACACACACTGACTCTCACTGGGGTACAGTTCCACACACACTGACTCTCACTGGGGTACAGTTCCACACACACTGACTCTCACTGGGGTACAGTTCCACACACACTGACTCTCACTGGGGTACAGTTCCACACACACTGACTCTCACTGGGGTACAGTTCCACACACACTGACTCTCACTGGGGTACAGTTCCACACACACTGACTCTCACTGGGGTACAGTTCCACACACACTGACTCTCACTGGGGTACAGTTCCACACACACTGACTCTCACTGGGGTACAGTTCCACACACACTGACTCTCACTGGGGTACAGTTCCACACACACTGACTCTCACTGGGGTACAGTTCCACACACACTGACTCTCACTGGGGTACAGTTCCACACACACTGACTCTCACTGGGGTACAGTTCCACACACACTGACTCTCACTGGGGTACAGTTCCACACACACTGACTCTCACTGGGGTACAGTTCCACACACACTGACTCTCACTGGGGTACAGTTCCACACACACTGACTCTCACTGGGGTACAGTTCCACACACACTGACTCTCACTGGGGTACAGTTCCACACACACTGACTCTCACTGGGGTACAGTTCCACACACACTGACTCTCACTGGGGTACAGTTCCACACACACTGACTCTCACTGGGGTACAGTTCCACACACACTGACTCTCACTGGGGTACAGTTCCACACACACTGACTCTCACTGGGGTACAGTTCCACACACACTGACTCTCACTGGGGTACAGTTCCACACACACTGACTCTCACTGGGGTACAGTTCCACACACACTGACTCTCACTGGGGTACAGTTCCACACACACTGACTCTCACTGGGGTACAGTTCCACACACACTGACTCTCACTGGGGTACAGTTCCACACACACTGACTCTCACTGGGGTACAGTTCCACACACACTGACTCTCACTGGGGTACAGTTCCACACACACTGACTCTCACTGGGGTACAGTTCCACACACACTGACTCTCACTGGGGTACAGTTCCACACACACTGACTCTCACTGGGGTACAGTTCCACACACACTGACTCTCACTGGGGTACAGTTCCACACACACTGACTCTCACTGGGGTACAGTTCCACACACACTGACTCTCACTGGGGTACAGTTCCACACACACTGACTCTCACTGGGGTACAGTTCCACACACACTGACTCTCACTGGGGTACAGTTCCACACACACTGACTCTCACTGGGGTACAGTTCCACACACACTGACTCTCACTGGGGTACAGTTCCACACACACTGACTCTCACTGGGGTACAGTTCCACACACACTGACTCTCACTGGGGTACAGTTCCACACACACTGACTCTCACTGGGGTACAGTTCCACACACACTGACTCTCACTGGGGTACAGTTCCACACACACTGACTCTCACTGGGGTACAGTTCCACACACACTGACTCTCACTGGGGTACAGTTCCACACACACTGACTCTCACTGGGGTACAGTTCCACACACACTGACTCTCACTGGGGTACAGTTCCACACACACTGACTCTCACTGGGGTACAGTTCCACACACACTGACTCTCACTGGGGTACAGTTCCACACACACTGACTCTCACTGGGGTACAGTTCCACACACACTGACTCTCACTGGGGTACAGTTCCACACACACTGACTCTCACTGGGGTACAGTTCCACACACACTGACTCTCACTGGGGTACAGTTCCACACACACTGACTCTCACTGGGGTACAGTTCCACACACACTGACTCTCACTGGGGTACAGTTCCACACACACTGACTCTCACTGGGGTACAGTTCCACACACACTGACTCTCACTGGGGTACAGTTCCACACACACTGACTCTCACTGGGGTACAGTTCCACACACACTGACTCTCACTGGGGTACAGTTCCACACACACTGACTCTCACTGGGGTACAGTTCCACACACACTGACTCTCACTGGGGTACAGTTCCACACACACTGACTCTCACTGGGGTACAGTTCCACACACACTGACTCTCACTGGGGTACAGTTCCACACACACTGACTCTCACTGGGGTACAGTTCCACACACACTGACTCTCACTGGGGTACAGTTCCACACACACTGACTCTCACTGGGGTACAGTTCCACACACACTGACTCTCACTGGGGTACAGTTCCACACACACTGACTCTCACTGGGGTACAGTTCCACACACACTGACTCTCACTGGGGTACAGTTCCACACACACTGACTCTCACTGGGGTACAGTTCCACACACACTGACTCTCACTGGGGTACAGTTCCACACACACTGACTCTCACTGGGGTACAGTTCCACACACACTGACTCTCACTGGGGTACAGTTCCACACACACTGACTCTCACTGGGGTACAGTTCCACACACACTGACTCTCACTGGGGTACAGTTCCACACACACTGACTCTCACTGGGGTACAGTTCCACACACACTGACTCTCACTGGGGTACAGTTCCACACACACTGACTCTCACTGGGGTACAGTTCCACACACACTGACTCTCACTGGGGTACAGTTCCACACACACTGACTCTCACTGGGGTACAGTTCCACACACACTGACTCTCACTGGGGTACAGTTCCACACACACTGACTCTCACTGGGGTACAGTTCCACACACACTGACTCTCACTGGGGTACAGTTCCACACACACTGACTCTCACTGGGGTACAGTTCCACACACACTGACTCTCACTGGGGTACAGTTCCACACACACTGACTCTCACTGGGGTACAGTTCCACACACACTGACTCTCACTGGGGTACAGTTCCACACACACTGACTCTCACTGGGGTACAGTTCCACACACACTGACTCTCACTGGGGTACAGTTCCACACACACTGACTCTCACTGGGGTACAGTTCCACACACACTGACTCTCACTGGGGTACAGTTCCACACACACTGACTCTCACTGGGGTACAGTTCCACACACACTGACTCTCACTGGGGTACAGTTCCACACACACTGACTCTCACTGGGGTACAGTTCCACACACACTGACTCTCACTGGGGTACAGTTCCACACACACTGACTCTCACTGGGGTACAGTTCCACACACACTGACTCTCACTGGGGTACAGTTCCACACACACTGACTCTCACTGGGGTACAGTTCCACACACACTGACTCTCACTGGGGTACAGTTCCACACACACTGACTCTCACTGGGGTACAGTTCCACACACACTGACTCTCACTGGGGTACAGTTCCACACACACTGACTCTCACTGGGGTACAGTTCCACACACACTGACTCTCACTGGGGTACAGTTCCACACACACTGACTCTCACTGGGGTACAGTTCCACACACACTGACTCTCACTGGGGTACAGTTCCACACACACTGACTCTCACTGGGGTACAGTTCCACACACACTGACTCTCACTGGGGTACAGTTCCACACACACTGACTCTCACTGGGGTACAGTTCCACACACACTGACTCTCACTGGGGTACAGTTCCACACACACTGACTCTCACTGGGGTACAGTTCCACACACACTGACTCTCACTGGGGTACAGTTCCACACACACTGACTCTCACTGGGGTACAGTTCCACACACACTGACTCTCACTGGGGTACAGTTCCACACACACTGACTCTCACTGGGGTACAGTTCCACACACACTGACTCTCACTGGGGTACAGTTCCACACACACTGACTCTCACTGGGGTACAGTTCCACACACACTGACTCTCACTGGGGTACAGTTCCACACACACTGACTCTCACTGGGGTACAGTTCCACACACACTGACTCTCACTGGGGTACAGTTCCACACACACTGACTCTCACTGGGGTACAGTTCCACACACACTGACTCTCACTGGGGTACAGTTCCACACACACTGACTCTCACTGGGGTACAGTTCCACACACACTGACTCTCACTGGGGTACAGTTCCACACACACTGACTCTCACTGGGGTACAGTTCCACACACACTGACTCTCACTGGGGTACAGTTCCACACACACTGACTCTCACTGGGGTACAGTTCCACACACACTGACTCTCACTGGGGTACAGTTCCACACACACTGACTCTCACTGGGGTACAGTTCCACACACACTGACTCTCACTGGGGTACAGTTCCACACACACTGACTCTCACTGGGGTACAGTTCCACACACACTGACTCTCACTGGGGTACAGTTCCACACACACTGACTCTCACTGGGGTACAGTTCCACACACACTGACTCTCACTGGGGTACAGTTCCACACACACTGACTCTCACTGGGGTACAGTTCCACACACACTGACTCTCACTGGGGTACAGTTCCACACACACTGACTCTCACTGGGGTACAGTTCCACACACACTGACTCTCACTGGGGTACAGTTCCACACACACTGACTCTCACTGGGGTACAGTTCCACACACACTGACTCTCACTGGGGTACAGTTCCACACACACTGACTCTCACTGGGGTACAGTTCCACACACACTGACTCTCACTGGGGTACAGTTCCACACACACTGACTCTCACTGGGGTACAGTTCCACACACACTGACTCTCACTGGGGTACAGTTCCACACACACTGACTCTCACTGGGGTACAGTTCCACACACACTGACTCTCACTGGGGTACAGTTCCACACACACTGACTCTCACTGGGGTACAGTTCCACACACACTGACTCTCACTGGGGTACAGTTCCACACACACTGACTCTCACTGGGGTACAGTTCCACACACACTGACTCTCACTGGGGTACAGTTCCACACACACTGACTCTCACTGGGGTACAGTTCCACACACACTGACTCTCACTGGGGTACAGTTCCACACACACTGACTCTCACTGGGGTACAGTTCCACACACACTGACTCTCACTGGGGTACAGTTCCACACACACTGACTCTCACTGGGGTACAGTTCCACACACACTGACTCTCACTGGGGTACAGTTCCACACACACTGACTCTCACTGGGGTACAGTTCCACACACACTGACTCTCACTGGGGTACAGTTCCACACACACTGACTCTCACTGGGGTACAGTTCCACACACACTGACTCTCACTGGGGTACAGTTCCACACACACTGACTCTCACTGGGGTACAGTTCCACACACACTGACTCTCACTGGGGTACAGTTCCACACACACTGACTCTCACTGGGGTACAGTTCCACACACACTGACTCTCACTGGGGTACAGTTCCACACACACTGACTCTCACTGGGGTACAGTTCCACACACACTGACTCTCACTGGGGTACAGTTCCACACACACTGACTCTCACTGGGGTACAGTTCCACACACACTGACTCTCACTGGGGTACAGTTCCACACACACTGACTCTCACTGGGGTACAGTTCCACACACACTGACTCTCACTGGGGTACAGTTCCACACACACTGACTCTCACTGGGGTACAGTTCCACACACACTGACTCTCACTGGGGTACAGTTCCACACACACTGACTCTCACTGGGGTACAGTTCCACACACACTGACTCTCACTGGGGTACAGTTCCACACACACTGACTCTCACTGGGGTACAGTTCCACACACACTGACTCTCACTGGGGTACAGTTCCACACACACTGACTCTCACTGGGGTACAGTTCCACACACACTGACTCTCACTGGGGTACAGTTCCACACACACTGACTCTCACTGGGGTACAGTTCCACACACACTGACTCTCACTGGGGTACAGTTCCACACACACTGACTCTCACTGGGGTACAGTTCCACACACACTGACTCTCACTGGGGTACAGTTCCACACACACTGACTCTCACTGGGGTACAGTTCCACACACACTGACTCTCACTGGGGTACAGTTCCACACACACTGACTCTCACTGGGGTACAGTTCCACACACACTGACTCTCACTGGGGTACAGTTCCACACACACTGACTCTCACTGGGGTACAGTTCCACACACACTGACTCTCACTGGGGTACAGTTCCACACACACTGACTCTCACTGGGGTACAGTTCCACACACACTGACTCTCACTGGGGTACAGTTCCACACACACTGACTCTCACTGGGGTACAGTTCCACACACACTGACTCTCACTGGGGTACAGTTCCACACACACTGACTCTCACTGGGGTACAGTTCCACACACACTGACTCTCACTGGGGTACAGTTCCACACACACTGACTCTCACTGGGGTACAGTTCCACACACACTGACTCTCACTGGGGTACAGTTCCACACACACTGACTCTCACTGGGGTACAGTTCCACACACACTGACTCTCACTGGGGTACAGTTCCACACACACTGACTCTCACTGGGGTACAGTTCCACACACACTGACTCTCACTGGGGTACAGTTCCACACACACTGACTCTCACTGGGGTACAGTTCCACACACACTGACTCTCACTGGGGTACAGTTCCACACACACTGACTCTCACTGGGGTACAGTTCCACACACACTGACTCTCACTGGGGTACAGTTCCACACACACTGACTCTCACTGGGGTACAGTTCCACACACACTGACTCTCACTGGGGTACAGTTCCACACACACTGACTCTCACTGGGGTACAGTTCCACACACACTGACTCTCACTGGGGTACAGTTCCACACACACTGACTCTCACTGGGGTACAGTTCCACACACACTGACTCTCACTGGGGTACAGTTCCACACACACTGACTCTCACTGGGGTACAGTTCCACACACACTGACTCTCACTGGGGTACAGTTCCACACACACTGACTCTCACTGGGGTACAGTTCCACACACACTGACTCTCACTGGGGTACAGTTCCACACACACTGACTCTCACTGGGGTACAGTTCCACACACACTGACTCTCACTGGGGTACAGTTCCACACACACTGACTCTCACTGGGGTACAGTTCCACACACACTGACTCTCACTGGGGTACAGTTCCACACACACTGACTCTCACTGGGGTACAGTTCCACACACACTGACTCTCACTGGGGTACAGTTCCACACACACTGACTCTCACTGGGGTACAGTTCCACACACACTGACTCTCACTGGGGTACAGTTCCACACACACTGACTCTCACTGGGGTACAGTTCCACACACACTGACTCTCACTGGGGTACAGTTCCACACACACTGACTCTCACTGGGGTACAGTTCCACACACACTGACTCTCACTGGGGTACAGTTCCACACACACTGACTCTCACTGGGGTACAGTTCCACACACACTGACTCTCACTGGGGTACAGTTCCACACACACTGACTCTCACTGGGGTACAGTTCCACACACACTGACTCTCACTGGGGTACAGTTCCACACACACTGACTCTCACTGGGGTACAGTTCCACACACACTGACTCTCACTGGGGTACAGTTCCACACACACTGACTCTCACTGGGGTACAGTTCCACACACACTGACTCTCACTGGGGTACAGTTCCACACACACTGACTCTCACTGGGGTACAGTTCCACACACACTGACTCTCACTGGGGTACAGTTCCACACACACTGACTCTCACTGGGGTACAGTTCCACACACACTGACTCTCACTGGGGTACAGTTCCACACACACTGACTCTCACTGGGGTACAGTTCCACACACACTGACTCTCACTGGGGTACAGTTCCACACACACTGACTCTCACTGGGGTACAGTTCCACACACACTGACTCTCACTGGGGTACAGTTCCACACACACTGACTCTCACTGGGGTACAGTTCCACACACACTGACTCTCACTGGGGTACAGTTCCACACACACTGACTCTCACTGGGGTACAGTTCCACACACACTGACTCTCACTGGGGTACAGTTCCACACACACTGACTCTCACTGGGGTACAGTTCCACACACACTGACTCTCACTGGGGTACAGTTCCACACACACTGACTCTCACTGGGGTACAGTTCCACACACACTGACTCTCACTGGGGTACAGTTCCACACACACTGACTCTCACTGGGGTACAGTTCCACACACACTGACTCTCACTGGGGTACAGTTCCACACACACTGACTCTCACTGGGGTACAGTTCCACACACACTGACTCTCACTGGGGTACAGTTCCACACACACTGACTCTCACTGGGGTACAGTTCCACACACACTGACTCTCACTGGGGTACAGTTCCACACACACTGACTCTCACTGGGGTACAGTTCCACACACACTGACTCTCACTGGGGTACAGTTCCACACACACTGACTCTCACTGGGGTACAGTTCCACACACACTGACTCTCACTGGGGTACAGTTCCACACACACTGACTCTCACTGGGGTACAGTTCCACACACACTGACTCTCACTGGGGTACAGTTCCACACACACTGACTCTCACTGGGGTACAGTTCCACACACACTGACTCTCACTGGGGTACAGTTCCACACACACTGACTCTCACTGGGGTACAGTTCCACACACACTGACTCTCACTGGGGTACAGTTCCACACACACTGACTCTCACTGGGGTACAGTTCCACACACACTGACTCTCACTGGGGTACAGTTCCACACACACTGACTCTCACTGGGGTACAGTTCCACACACACTGACTCTCACTGGGGTACAGTTCCACACACACTGACTCTCACTGGGGTACAGTTCCACACACACTGACTCTCACTGGGGTACAGTTCCACACACACTGACTCTCACTGGGGTACAGTTCCACACACACTGACTCTCACTGGGGTACAGTTCCACACACACTGACTCTCACTGGGGTACAGTTCCACACACACTGACTCTCACTGGGGTACAGTTCCACACACACTGACTCTCACTGGGGTACAGTTCCACACACACTGACTCTCACTGGGGTACAGTTCCACACACACTGACTCTCACTGGGGTACAGTTCCACACACACTGACTCTCACTGGGGTACAGTTCCACACACACTGACTCTCACTGGGGTACAGTTCCACACACACTGACTCTCACTGGGGTACAGTTCCACACACACTGACTCTCACTGGGGTACAGTTCCACACACACTGACTCTCACTGGGGTACAGTTCCACACACACTGACTCTCACTGGGGTACAGTTCCACACACACTGACTCTCACTGGGGTACAGTTCCACACACACTGACTCTCACTGGGGTACAGTTCCACACACACTGACTCTCACTGGGGTACAGTTCCACACACACTGACTCTCACTGGGGTACAGTTCCACACACACTGACTCTCACTGGGGTACAGTTCCACACACACTGACTCTCACTGGGGTACAGTTCCACACACACTGACTCTCACTGGGGTACAGTTCCACACACACTGACTCTCACTGGGGTACAGTTCCACACACACTGACTCTCACTGGGGTACAGTTCCACACACACTGACTCTCACTGGGGTACAGTTCCACACACACTGACTCTCACTGGGGTACAGTTCCACACACACTGACTCTCACTGGGGTACAGTTCCACACACACTGACTCTCACTGGGGTACAGTTCCACACACACTGACTCTCACTGGGGTACAGTTCCACACACACTGACTCTCACTGGGGTACAGTTCCACACACACTGACTCTCACTGGGGTACAGTTCCACACACACTGACTCTCACTGGGGTACAGTTCCACACACACTGACTCTCACTGGGGTACAGTTCCACACACACTGACTCTCACTGGGGTACAGTTCCACACACACTGACTCTCACTGGGGTACAGTTCCACACACACTGACTCTCACTGGGGTACAGTTCCACACACACTGACTCTCACTGGGGTACAGTTCCACACACACTGACTCTCACTGGGGTACAGTTCCACACACACTGACTCTCACTGGGGTACAGTTCCACACACACTGACTCTCACTGGGGTACAGTTCCACACACACTGACTCTCACTGGGGTACAGTTCCACACACACTGACTCTCACTGGGGTACAGTTCCACACACACTGACTCTCACTGGGGTACAGTTCCACACACACTGACTCTCACTGGGGTACAGTTCCACACACACTGACTCTCACTGGGGTACAGTTCCACACACACTGACTCTCACTGGGGTACAGTTCCACACACACTGACTCTCACTGGGGTACAGTTCCACACACACTGACTCTCACTGGGGTACAGTTCCACACACACTGACTCTCACTGGGGTACAGTTCCACACACACTGACTCTCACTGGGGTACAGTTCCACACACACTGACTCTCACTGGGGTACAGTTCCACACACACTGACTCTCACTGGGGTACAGTTCCACACACACTGACTCTCACTGGGGTACAGTTCCACACACACTGACTCTCACTGGGGTACAGTTCCACACACACTGACTCTCACTGGGGTACAGTTCCACACACACTGACTCTCACTGGGGTACAGTTCCACACACACTGACTCTCACTGGGGTACAGTTCCACACACACTGACTCTCACTGGGGTACAGTTCCACACACACTGACTCTCACTGGGGTACAGTTCCACACACACTGACTCTCACTGGGGTACAGTTCCACACACACTGACTCTCACTGGGGTACAGTTCCACACACACTGACTCTCACTGGGGTACAGTTCCACACACACTGACTCTCACTGGGGTACAGTTCCACACACACTGACTCTCACTGGGGTACAGTTCCACACACACTGACTCTCACTGGGGTACAGTTCCACACACACTGACTCTCACTGGGGTACAGTTCCACACACACTGACTCTCACTGGGGTACAGTTCCACACACACTGACTCTCACTGGGGTACAGTTCCACACACACTGACTCTCACTGGGGTACAGTTCCACACACACTGACTCTCACTGGGGTACAGTTCCACACACACTGACTCTCACTGGGGTACAGTTCCACACACACTGACTCTCACTGGGTACAGTTCCACACACACTGACTCTCACTGGGGTACAGTTCCACACACACTGACTCTCACTGGGGTACAGTTCCACACACACTGACTCTCACTGGGGTACAGTTCCACACACACTGACTCTCACTGGGGTACAGTTCCACACACACTGACTCTCACTGGGGTACAGTTCCACACACACTGACTCTCACTGGGGTACAGTTCCACACACACTGACTCTCACTGGGGTACAGTTCCACACACACTGACTCTCACTGGGGTACAGTTCCACACACACTGACTCTCACTGGGGTACAGTTCCACACACACTGACTCTCACTGGGGTACAGTTCCACACACACTGACTCTCACTGGGGTACAGTTCCACACACACTGACTCTCACTGGGGTACAGTTCCACACACACTGACTCTCACTGGGGTACAGTTCCACACACACTGACTCTCACTGGGGTACAGTTCCACACACACTGACTCTCACTGGGGTACAGTTCCACACACACTGACTCTCACTGGGGTACAGTTCCACACACACTGACTCTCACTGGGGTACAGTTCCACACACACTGACTCTCACTGGGGTACAGTTCCACACACACTGACTCTCACTGGGGTACAGTTCCACACACACTGACTCTCACTGGGGTACAGTTCCACACACACTGACTCTCACTGGGGTACAGTTCCACACACACTGACTCTCACTGGGGTACAGTTCCACACACACTGACTCTCACTGGGGTACAGTTCCACACACACTGACTCTCACTGGGGTACAGTTCCACACACACTGACTCTCACTGGGGTACAGTTCCACACACACTGACTCTCACTGGGGTACAGTTCCACACACACTGACTCTCACTGGGGTACAGTTCCACACACACTGACTCTCACTGGGGTACAGTTCCACACACACTGACTCTCACTGGGGTACAGTTCCACACACACTGACTCTCACTGGGGTACAGTTCCACACACACTGACTCTCACTGGGGTACAGTTCCACACACACTGACTCTCACTGGGGTACAGTTCCACACACACTGACTCTCACTGGGGTACAGTTCCACACACACTGACTCTCACTGGGGTACAGTTCCACACACACTGACTCTCACTGGGGTACAGTTCCACACACACTGACTCTCACTGGGGTACAGTTCCACACACACTGACTCTCACTGGGGTACAGTTCCACACACACTGACTCTCACTGGGGTACAGTTC
Organism: Carcharodon carcharias; assembly: GCF_017639515.1. Classification (NCBI taxonomy): domain Eukaryota; kingdom Metazoa; phylum Chordata; class Chondrichthyes; order Lamniformes; family Lamnidae; genus Carcharodon; species Carcharodon carcharias. The sequence goes on from NC_054489.1 coordinate 54,571,232, forward strand.
CACACACACTGACTCTCACTGGGGTACAGTTCCACACACACTGACTCTCACTGGGGTACAGTTCCACACACACTGACTCTCACTGGGGTACAGTTCCACACACACTGACTCTCACTGGGGTACAGTTCCACACACACTGACTCTCACTGGGGTACAGTTCCACACACACTGACTCTCACTGGGTACAGTTCCACACACACTGACTCTCACTGGGGTACAGTTCCACACACACTGACTCTCACTGGGGTACAGTTCCACACACACTGACTCTCACTGGGGTACAGTTCCACACACACTGACTCTCACTGGGGTACAGTTCCACACACACTGACTCTCACTGGGGTACAGTTCCACACACACTGACTCTCACTGGGGTACAGTTCCACACACACTGACTCTCACTGGGGTACAGTTCCACACACACTGACTCTCACTGGGGTACAGTTCCACACACACTGACTCTCACTGGGGTACAGTTCCACACACACTGACTCTCACTGGGGTACAGTTCCACACACACTGACTCTCACTGGGTACAGTTCCACACACACTGACTCTCACTGGGGTACAGTTCCACACACACTGACTCTCACTGGGTACAGTTCCACACACACTGACTCTCACTGGGGTACAGTTCCACACACACTGACTCTCACTGGGGTACAGTTCCACACACACTGACTCTCACTGGGGTACAGTTCCACACACACTGACTCTCACTGGGGTACAGTTCCACACACACTGACTCTCACTGGGGTACAGTTCCACACACACTGACTCTCACTGGGGTACAGTTCCACACACACTGACTCTCACTGGGGTACAGTTCCACACACACTGACTCTCACTGGGGTACAGTTCCACACACACTGACTCTCACTGGGGTACAGTTCCACACACACTGACTCTCACTGGGGTACAGTTCCACACACACTGACTCTCACTGGGGTACAGTTCCACACACACTGACTCTCACTGGGGTACAGTTCCACACACACTGACTCTCACTGGGGTACAGTTCCACACACACTGACTCTCACTGGGGTACAGTTCCACACACACTGACTCTCACTGGGGTACAGTTCCACACACACTGACTCTCACTGGGGTACAGTTCCACACACACTGACTCTCACTGGGGTACAGTTCCACACACACTGACTCTCACTGGGGTACAGTTCCACACACACTGAATCTCACTGGGGTACAGTTCCACACACTGTGACTCTCTCTGGGGTACAGTTCCACACACACAGACTCTCACTGGGGTACAGTTCCACACACACTGACTCTCACTGGGGTACAGTTCCACACACACTGACCCTCACTGGGGTACAGTTCCACACACACTGACTCTCACAGGGGTACAGTTCCCAACACACTGACTCTCACTGGGGTACAGTTCCACACACACTGACTCTCACTGGGGTACAGTTCCACACACACTGACTCTCACCGGGGTACAGTTCCACACACACTGACTCTCACTGGGGTACAGTTCCACACACACTGACTCTCACTGGGGTACAGTTCCACACACACTGACTCTCACTGGGGTACAGTTCCACACACACTGACTCTCACTGGGGTACAGTTCCACACACACTGACTCTCACTGGGTACAGTTCCACACACACTGACTCTCACTGGGGTACAGTTCCACACACACTGACTCTCACTGGGGTACAGTTCCACACACACTGACTCTCACTGGGGTACAGTTCCACACACACTGACTCTCACGGGGACACAGTTCCACACACACTGACTCTCACTGGGGTACAGTTCCACACACACTGACTCTCACTGGGGTACAGTTCCACACATACAGTGTCTCTCACTGGGGTACAGTTCCACACATACAGTGTCTCTCACTCGGGTACAGTTCCACACACACTGGCACTCACTGGGGTACAGTTCTACACACACTGACTCTCACTGGGGTACAGTTCCACATACACTGACTCTCACTGGGGTACAGTTCCACACACACTGACTCTCACTGGGGTACAGTTCCACACACACTGGCACTCACTGGGGTACAGTTCCACACACACTGACTCTCACTGGGGTACAGTTCACACACAGTGACTCTCACTGGGGTACAGATCCACACACACTGACTCTCACTGGGGTACAGTTCCACACACACTGACTCTCACTGGGGTACAGTTCCACACACACTGACTCTCACTGGGGTACAGTTCCACACACACTGACTCTCACTGGGGTACAGTTCCACACACACTGACTCTCACTGGGGTACAGTTCCACACACACTGACTCTCACTGGGGTACAGTTCCACACACACTGACTCTCACTGGGGTACAGTTCCACACACACTGACTCTCACTGGGGTACAGTTCCACACACACTGACTCTCACTGGGGTACAGTTCCACACACACTGACTCTCACTGGGGTACAGTTCCACACACACTGACTCTCACTGGGGTACAGTTCCACACACACTGACTCTCACTGGGGTACAGTTCCACACACACTGACTCTCACTGGGGTACAGTTCCACACACACTGACTCTCACTGGGTACAGTTCCACACACACTGACTCTCACTGGGGTACAGTTCCACACACACTGACTCTCACTGGGGTACAGTTCCACACACACTGACTCTCACTGGGGTACAGTTCCACACACACTGACTCTCACTGGGGTACAGTTCCACACACACTGACTCTCACTGGGGTACAGTTCCACACACACTGACTCTCACTGGGGTACAGTTCCACACACACTGACTCTCACTGGGGTACAGTTCCACACACACTGACTCTCACTGGGGTACAGTTCCACACACACTGACTCTCACTGGGGTACAGTTCCACACACACTGACTCTCACTGGGGTACAGTTCCACACACACTGACTCTCACTGGGGTACAGTTCCACACACACTGACTCTCACTGGGGTACAGTTCCACACACACTGACTCTCACTGGGGTACAGTTCCACACACACTGACTCTCACTGGGGTACAGTTCCACACACACTGACTCTCACTGGGGTACAGTTCCACACACACTGACTCTCACTGCGATACAACTTCCACACACACTGACTCTCACTGGGGTACAGTTCCACACACACTGACTCTCACTGGGGTACAGTTTCCACACACACTGACTCTCACTGGGGTACAGTTCCACACACACTGACTCTCACTGGGGTTCAGTTCCACACACACTGACTCTCACTGGGATACAGTTCACACACACTGACTCTCACTGGGGTACAGTTCCACACACACTGACTCTCACTGGGGTACAGTTCCACACACACTGACTGTCACTGGGGTACAGTTCCACACACACAGACTGTCACTGGGGTCCAGTTCCACACACACTGACTCTCACTGGGGTCCAGTTCCACACACTGACTCTCACTCGGTACAGTTCCACACACACTGACTCTCACTGGATTACAATTCCATACACACTGACTCTCACTGGGGTACAGTTCCACACACACTGACTCTCACTGGGGTACAGTTCCACACACAATGACTCTCACTGGGTAACAGATTCACACACACTGACTCTCACTGGGGTACAGTTCCACACACACTGACTCTCACTGGGGTACATTTCCAAACACACTGAGACTCACTGGGGTACATTTCCACACACACTGACTCTCACTGGGGTACAGTTCCACACACACTGACTCTCACTGGGGTACAGTTCCACACACACTGACTCTCACTGGGTACAGTTCCAACACACTGACTCTCACTGGGGTACAGTTCCACACACACTGACTCTCACTGGGGTACAGTTCCACACACACTGACTCTCACAGGGTTACAGTTCCACACACACTGACTCTCACTGTGGTACAGTTCCACACACACTGACTATCACTGGGGTACAGTTCCACACACACTGACTCTCACGGGGTACAGTTCCACACACACTGACTCTCACTGGGGTACAGTTCCACACACACTGACTCTCACTGGGGTACAGTTCCACACACACTGACTCTCACTGGGGTACAGTTCCACACACACTGACACTCACTGGGGTACAGTTCCACACACACTGACTCTCACTGGGGTACAGTTCCACACACACTGACTCTCACTGGGGTACAGTTCCACACTGACTCTCACTGGGGTACAGTTCCACACACACTGACTCTCACTGGGGTACAGTTCCACACACACTGACTCTCACTGGGGTACAGTTCCACACACACTGACTCTCACTGGGGTACAGTTCCACACACACTGACTCTCACTGGGGTACAGTTCCACACACACTGACTCTCACTGGTGTACAGCTCCACACGCACTGACTCTCACTGGGATACAGTTCCACACACTGACTCTCACTGGGGTAAAGTTCCACACACACTGACATCACACTGGTACAGTTCCACCCACACTGACTCTCACTGAGGTGCAGTTCCACACACACTGACTCTCACTGGGGTACAGTTCCACACACACTGACTCTCACTGGGGTACAGTTCCACACACACTGACTCTCACTGGGGTACAGTTCCACACACACTGACTCTCACTGGGGTACAGTTCCACACACACTGACTCTCACTGGGGTACAGTTCCACACACACTGACTCTCACTGGGGTACAGTTCCACACACACTGACTCTCACTGGGGTAAGGGTCCCACACACACTGACTCTCACTGGGGTACAGTTCCACACACACTGACTCTCTCTGGGGCTACAGTGCCACACACACTGACTCTCACAGGGGTACAGTTCCACACACACTGACTCTCACTGGGGTACAGTTCCACACACACTGACTCTCACTGGGGTACAGTTCCACAAACACTGACTCTCACTGGGGTACAGTTCGACACACACTGACTCTCACTGGGGTACAGATTCACACACACTGACTCTCACTGGGGTACAGAATCACACACACTGACTCTCACTGGGGTACAGCTTCCACACACACTGACTCTCACTGAGGTACAGTTCCACACACACTGACTCTCATGGGGTACAGCTCCACGAACACTAAGTCTCACTGGGGTACAGCTGCTCACACACTGACTCTCACTGGGGTACAGCTCCACACACACTGACTCTCACTGGGGTACAGCACCACACACACTGACTCTCACTGGGGTACAGTTCCACACACACTGACTCTCACTGGGGTACAGTTCCACACACACTGACTCTCACTGGGGTACAGTTCCACACACACTGACTCTCACTGGGGTACAGTTCCACACACACTGACTCTCACTGGGGTACAGTTCCACACACACTGACTCTCACTGGGGTACAGTTCCACACACACTGACTCTCACTGGGGTACAGTTCCACACACACTGACTCTCACTGGGGTACAGTTCCACACACACTGACTCTCAATGGGGTACAGTTCCACACACACTGACTCTCACTGGGGTACAGTTCCACACACACTGACTCTCACTGGGGTACAGTTCCCAACACACTCACTCTCACTGGGGCACTGTTCCACACACACTGACTCTCACTGGGTACAGTTCCACACACACTGACTCTCACTGGGGTACAGTTCCACACACACTGACTCTCACTGGGGTACAGTTCCACACACACTGACTCTCACTGGGGTACAGTTCCACACACACTGACTCTCACTGGGGTACAGTTCCACACACACTGACTCTCACTGGGGTACAGTTCCACACACACTGACTCTCACTGGGGTACAGTTCCACACACACTGACTCTCACTGGGGTACAGTTCCACACACACTGACTCTCACTGGGGTACAGTTCCACACACACTGACTCTCACTGGGGTACAGTTCCACACACACTGACTCTCACTGGGGTACAGTTCCACACACACTGACTCTCACTGGGGTACATTTCCACACACACTGACTCTCACTGGGGTACAGTTCCACACACACTGACTCTCACTGGGTACAGTTCCACACACACTGACTCTCACTGGGGTACAGTTCCACACACACTGACTCTCACTGGGTACAGTTCCACACACACTGACTCTCACTGGGGTACAGGTCCACACACACTGACTCTCACTGGGGTACAGTTCCACACACACTGACTCTCACTGGGGTACAGTTCCACACACACTGACTCTCCTTGGGGTACAGTTCCACACACACTGACTCTCACTGGGGTACAGTTCCACACACACTGACTCTCACTGGGGTACAGTTCCACACACACTGACTCTCACTGGGGTACAGTTCCACACATACTGACTCTCACTGGGGTACAGTTCCACACACTGACTCTCACTGGGGTACAGTTCCACACACACTGACTCTCACTGGGGTACAGTTCCACACATACTGACTTTCACTGGGGTACAGTTCCACACACACTGACTCTCACTGGGGTACAGTTCCACACACACTGACTCTCACTGGGGTACAGTTCCACACACACTGACTCTCACTGGGGTACAGTTCCACACACACTGACTCTCACTGGGGTACAGTTCCACACACACTGACTCTCACTGGGGTACAGTTCCACCACACTGACTCTCACTGGGGTACAGTTCCACACACAGACTCTCACTGGGGTACAGTTCGACACACACTGACTCTCACTGGGGTACAGTTCCACCACACTGACTCTCACTGGGGTACAGTTCCACACACACTGACTCTCACGGGGGTACAGTTCCACACACACTGACTCTCACTGGGGTACAGTTTTACACACACTGACTCTCACAGGGGTACAGTTACACACACACTGACTCTCACTGGGGTACAGTTCCACACACACTGACTCTCACTGGGGTACAGGTCCCACACACACTGACTCTCACTGCAGAACAATTCTAAACACACTGACTCTCACTGGGGTACAGTTCCACACACACTGACTCTCACTGGGTACAGTTCCACACACACTGACTCTCACTGGGGTACAGTTCCACACCCACTGACTCTCACTCGGGTACGCGTCCCACACACTGACTCTCACTGGGGTACAGTTCCACATACTCTGACTCTCACTAGGGCACAATTCCACACACACTGACTCTCACTGGGGTACAGTTCCACACACACTGACTCTCACTGGGGTACAGGTTCCACACACACTGACTCTCACTGGGGTACAGTTCCACACACACTGACTCTCACTGGGGTACAGTTAAACACACACACTGACTCTCACTGGGGTACATTTCCACACACACTGACTCTCACTGGGGTACAGTTCCACACACACTGACTCTCACTGGGGTACAGTTCCACACACACTGACTCTCACTGGGGTACAGTTCCACACACACTGACTCTCACTGGGGTACAGTTCCACACACACTGACTCTCTGGGGTACAGTTCCACACACACTGACTCTCACTGGGGTACAGTTCCACACACACTGACTCTCACTGGGGTACAGTTCCACACACACTGACTCTCACTGGGGTACAGTTCCACACACACTGACTCTCACTGGGGTACAGTTCCACACACACTGACTCTCACTGGGGTACAGTTCCACACACACTGACTCTCTCTGGGTACAGTTCCACACACACTGACTCTCACTGGGGTACAGTTCCACACCACACTGACTCCTCTCACTGGTACAGTTCCACACACACTGACTCTCACTGGGTACAGTTCCACACACACTGACTCTCACTGGGGTACAGTTCCACACACACTGACTCTCACTGGGGTACAGTTCCACACACACTGACTCTCACTGGGGTACAGTTCCACACACACTGACTCTCACTGGGGTACAGTTCCACACACACTGACTCTCACTGGGGTACAGTTCCACACACACTGACTCTCACTTGGGTACAGTTCCACACACACTGACTCTCACTGGGGTACAGTTCCACACACACTGACTCTCACTGGGGTACAGTTCCACACACTGACTCTCACTGGGTACAGTTCCACACACACTGACTCTCACTGGGGTACAGTTCCACACACACTGACTCTCACTGGGGTACAGTTCCACACACAGTGACTCTCACTGGGGTATGGGTCCCACACACACTGACTCTCACTGGGGTACTGTTCCCACACACACTACTCTCACTGGGGTACAGTTCCCACACGCACTGACTCTCACTGTGATACAGTTCCACACACACTGACTCTCACTGGGATACAGTTCCACACACACTGACTCTCACTGGGGTACAGTTCCACACCACTGACTCTCACTGGTACAGTTCCACACACACTGACTCTCACTGGGGTACAGTTCGACACACACTGATCACTCTGGGGTACAGTTCCAAACACACTGACTCTCACCGGGTACAGTTCACCACACACTGACTTCACCGGGGTTACAGTTCGACACAATGGACTATCACCGGGTACAGTTCCACACACACTGACTCTGGGTACAGTTCCACACACACTGACCTCTGGGGTACAGTTCCACACACACTGACTCTCACTGGGTTACAGTTCCACACACACTGACTCTCACTGGGGTACAGTTCCACACACACTGACTCTCACTGGGGTACAGTTCCACACACATGACTCTCACTGGGGTACAGTTCACACACATGACTCTCACTGGTATACAGTTTCACACACACTGACTGTCACTGGGGTATAGTTCCATTCACACTGACTCTCACTGGGGTACAGTTTCGCGCACACTGACTCACTGACTCTCACTGGGGCACCATTCCACACTGACTCTCACTGGGATACAGTTCGACACACACTGACTCTCACTCGGGTACAGCTCCATACACACTGACTCTCACTGGGGTACAGTTCCACACACACTGACTCTCACTGGGCTACAGATCCACACACACTGACTCTCACTGGGGTACAGTCTGGTCTGATTAGCCCATTCCTGCTCCTATTTCTCATCATTTTGTGACTATCTGACAGTCATTGTCCCTTTCACTGAGAGCAGCTTTTATTTCCTGATAGTTTTCAAATCGCGACCTGCCCTCTACTCTCTGGATTATTAACCTCAACACAAAGCCACTGCATCATGGGACAGAATTGGCTGCATTGCCTCTGAATCTCGAGGGCAAACCAAAGCCCTCGACCCGGTGATCCTTTGACAGGAGTGTTGATGTGTCATTAGCAAGGACACAGTAAGCAGACATCACAATCCTCATCCCATATTCCGCCAAAGTTCACTCACAATCACGGAAGCTTTTGAGTTCCATGAATGGGTCACCTTTTGTATAAAACTAGTCTGTGTTCCTGTAAGATTGGAGCATATGTGCTTAAGAGATTAAAGGATCGAGGCAGTGGAACATCTGAACTCACCCCACCAGAAAATGCAGTAAATCCTCTGAGTCAATTGAAAAATGTCAGACTGAGATTGCACACTGAGATTAACTTCATCATCTGAAAAGGGTCATACAGACTCGAAACGTTAACTCGCTCTCCTCCTCCACAGATGCTTGACAGACCCGCTGAGTTTTTTTTTTTTCCAGCTTTTCAGTTTTTATTCAGATTTACAGCATCCCAGGAATTTTGCGTTGTATTTTGGACCTACACTTTTGTGGGTAAAACCAATCACAGAGTATGGAAGCAAAGACCAGGAAATTAGTTGAGATACATTAGCAATGATCTAATTGAATGATGCAACAGCTTGGAAGGCTGATGGCCTCCGCCCGGTTCATGAGGAACAGCTTTAGGCTGAATGCCTCCTCTGTCCAAAGACCTAACGATCATTTATAGGAACGAGCTGACCTATCCCCCCTTTCTTTGGTCTGAGTCCAACTGAGATGCCCAAGCTGCTCCCACCCTCAGTCCCAACTGAATCGGCGATGGAACATTCCAGATTGCACAAGCAGTTGGAAAATGCCACATCACAGCTACCCACATAGAGTCACAATGCTCCCTTTCCAGATTCATTCCAGAAAAGCTTCCACTCCCATGAGTGGCTGGATCAAGAATCTGAAGCGACAGGGACTGATCGTATCAACCAACTTCATCCGCCAGGAGGAAGGTCCAGTCCAGTGTAAAGCAGGAACGAGCTCCAATGGTCTTTTCCACACCTTTTAATTGTGCAATGCAATTTATAAAGAACAATCAGCCTGAATCAGTAAGGTGCAGAGACAAAGCATCCACAACGTTACACTGATTTTTACATAACAAAAGAACCCGATTGAAATAAAACTTCAACATTTACAGAGTTAAATCCTACACCGGAACGAGAGAACAAGCTCACTACAGTGAAAGGCGGACTTCCAGTATACGGGAGAGGGTGGGTAGGTGGGATTTGAGGGGTATGAGGAGAGGTGGGTAGGTGGGATTGAGGGATACGGGGAGAGAGTGGTAGGTGGGATTGAGGGTTACAGGAGAGGGTGGGTAGGTGGGATTGAGGGATATGAGGAGAGGGTGGGTATGGGATTGGGGGATATGGGGAGGGGGTGGTAGGTTGGGATTGAGGATACGGGAGGTGGGTGGGTAGTGGGATTGAGGGGTATGAGGAGAGGGTGGTAGGTGGGATTGAGGGATACGGGAGAGGGTGGTAGGTGGGATGAGGGATATGGAGAGAGTGTGGGTATGTGGGATTGAGGGATATGGGAGAGAGGGTGGGTATGTGGGATTGAGGGATATGGGGAGGGGTGGGTAGGTGGGATTGAGGGAAATGGGGAGATGGGGGTGGGTGGGACTGAGGGTTATGAGGAGAGGGTGGGTAGGTGGGATTGAGGGATCGGGGAGAGGGTGGGGTATGGGATTGAGGGAATACGGGGAGAGGGTGGGGTTTTTGTGAATTTGCACTGTGGTCCATCGCTGAGACTTTGCCCCAGGGTGATGAGCGGTTTGGATCTCCGTGCGCCGTCTGTTCAGGGTTAGCACAGCTGAGTTTTGTCGATGCCCTTCAGACCAGGGTTGTATTTAGATTTGGAAAACAGTCCACCAGATTTTTAACACATTGCAAATCGCACGACCACAGGTATCCTTGGGATCAGCTGGTGAGAGAATCAGTGATATGGTAACGATTCCCACAAAGATCACAGAGAAGCTTCATTTTCATTCCTTTGTTAGGTCTAATCCTTATCCCAACCCTCTCCTGGACAGTCCTTCAACATTCTAATCCTTCATAAATGTCAGTCATCCAAAACCCTGCGGCTTGTATCCCAATATCCACCCAGAGGGAGGATGTGTCCCACAATTCTGGGTCCCACACTTTAGAAGGACGTGATGGCCTTGGAGAGAGTGCGGAGGAGATTTACCAGGATGGGAGCAGGGATGAGGGACTTCAGTTAATGTGGAGAGACGGGAGAAGCTGGGATTGTTCTCCTCAGGAGCAGAGAGGTTAAGGGGGAGATTCGATTAGGGATTTCAAATTCACAAGAGTTTAGATAGGGTGGGAATAAGGAGAAACTGTTTCCAGTGGCAGGAGGGTGGTACCAGAGGACACAAGAGTGAAGAGAATCAGTAAAAGATCCAGAGGGAGAGATTGGAATTTTTCACAGTGAGTTGTTGTGATCTGAAAGGGCGTGGAACAGATTCAATTGGAACTTTCAAAGGGAATTGGATAAAGATTGAAGGAGAAACTTGGAGGGTCTATGAGGAATGAGAAAGTGAGTGGGACTACAAGGCCGCTCTATCAAAAAGGCATGATGGATAATGGGCTTGCATGGTCTCCTCCCTGTTCTGAAAACTCCTGATTCCATGAACTGCCATTGGAACAGGAAGGAGAAGAGGGACTGGGGAGGGTTGATGAATAGTGAATTCCATGAACACGTTAAAGAATTGGGTACGGTTAGGAATGGGTGAAGATAGGTATGTTCCATGCTGAGACTGAGGTAATCAAGCAACTGGGGCAGAGTCCTGGAACATCATTTACAAGGAACTTGGATAAGAGTTCCAAAAGGTAGAATATCAAGTTCATAGGGAAAGGCAGAAAGATGGGTCAGATGGAGAGCTCAGGTCTGATGAGCTAGTAGTTTCCAGGATGGCAGAATGTCCTCCTATCCCCCAGATAATACAAACTCTACTGTGTTCATCAGCCACAGCTACCACTTTGCTGTCATTCACTTACTACACATGAGGGAACGTCCTGGATCACAGCTCCACGAGTAGTGGGTCCAGTAAGGGTACCTGAAAATTACCAGTGACACAATCCTTCCGAATCAATCCTCCCATAACAAACCATCATGCTGCTTCAGCACCTGCAGAAAGGGGCAGACAGGGACTGTCAGCAAAGGACCGTGAGGGACGACTAAAGAAACAGTCAGTCACAGAGAACAAAGGAACATCAGACAACACAAGGGAGCAGCAATCTTCAGAGCGTCAGACTGAGGGAGTGCTGCACTCAGAGGGTCAGTACTGAGGGATTGCTGCACTGTCCGAGGGTCAGTACTGGGGGATTGCTGCACTGTCAGAGGGTCAGTACTGAGGGAGTGCTGCACTGTCAGAGGGTCAGTACTGAGGGAGTGCTGACTGTCAGAGGGTCAGTACTGACGGCATGCTGCACTGTCAGAGGTTCAGTACTGAGGTAGAGCAGCACCGTCGGAGGGTCAGTACTGAGGGATTGCTGCACTGTCAGAGGGTAAGTACTGAGGTAGTGCTGCACAGTTGGAGGGTTAGTAACTGAGGGAGTGCGGCACTGTCAGAGGTCAGTTACTGAGGGAGTGCTGCACTGTCAGAGAGTCAGTACTGAGGGAGTGCTGCACTGTCAGGGTCAGTGCTGAGGGAGTGCTGCACTGTCAGACGTCAGTACTGAGGGAGTGCTGCACTGTCAGAGGGTCAGTACTGAGTGAGTGTAAAACTTGCAGAGGGTCAGTACTGAGGTGGTGCTGCACTGTCAGAGGGTCAGTGGTGAGGGAGTGCTGCACTATCACAGTGTCAGTACTGAGGGAGTGCCTCACAGTCAGAGAGACAGTACTGACGGAGTGCTGAACTGTCAGAGGGTCTGTACGGAGGGAGTGCAGCATTGTTAGAGGGTCACTACTGAGGGAGTGCTGCACTGTCAGAAAGTCAGTACTGAGGGAGTCTGCACACTTGGAGGGTCAGTGCTGAGGGAGTGCTGCACTGTCAGATGGTCAGTACTGAGGGGGTGCTGCACTGTCAGAGGGTCATTATTGAGGGAATCCCGCAATGTCAGACAGTCATTACTGAGGGACTGCTGCACTGTGAGATGTAAGTACTGAGGGATTGCTGCACTGTCAGGGGGTCAGTAATGAGGGAGTGCTGCAGTTTCAGAGGGTCAGTACTGAGGGAGTGCTGCACTGTCAGAGCGTCAGTACTGAGGGAGAGCTGCACTGTCAGAGCGTCAGTACTGAGGAGTGCTGCACTGTCAGAGGTCAGTACTGAGGGAGTGCAGCACTGTCAGAGTTTCAGTACTGAGCGAGTGCTGCTCTGTCAGAGGGTCAGTACTGAGGGAGTGCTGCACTGTCAGAGGGTCAGTAATGAGGGAGTGCTGCACTGTCAGGGTCAGTACTGAGGGAGTGCTGCAGTCAGAGTGTCAGTACTGAGGGAGTGCTGAACTGTCAGAGGGTCAGTACTGAGGGAGTGCTGCACTGTCAGAGGTCAGTACTGAGGGATGCTGCACTGTCAGGGGGTCAGTACTGAGGGAGTGCTGCACTGTCAGAGGGTCAGTACGACGAAGTGCTGCACTGTCAGAGGGTCAGTACTGAGGGAGTGACGCACTGTCAGGAGTCAGTACTGAGGGAGTGCTGACACTGTCAGAGTTGTCAGTACTGAGGGAGTGCTGCACTGTCGGAGGGTCAGTACTGAGGGAGTGCTGCACTGTCAGAGGGTCAGTATGAGGAGTGCTGCACTGTCAGAGGTCAGTACTGAGGGAGTGCTGCACTGTCAAGGGTCAGTACTGATGAGTGCTGCACTGTCAGAGGGTCAGTACTGAGGGAGTGCTGACTGTCAGGTTTTCAGTACTGAGGGAGTGCTGCACTGTCGGAGGGTCAGTACTGAGGAGTTCTGCACTGTCAGAGGTTCAGTACTGAGGGAGTGCTGCACTGTCTGAGGGTCAGTACTGAGGGAGTGCTGCACTGTCAGAGGGTCAATTACTGAGGGAGTGCTGCACTGTCAGAGGTCAGTACTGAGGGAGTGCTGCACTGTCTGAGGTCAATACTGAGGAGTGCTGCACTGTCAGAGGGTCACTACTGAGGGAGTGCTGCCACTGTCAGTGGGTCAGTACTGAGGGGATTGCTGCACTGTCAGAGGGTTAGTACTGAGGGAGTGCTGCACTGTCGGAGGGTCAGTATGATGGAGTGCTGCACTGTCACGAGGTCATTACTGAGGGAGTGCTGCACTATGGGAGGGTCAGTACTGAGGGAGTGCTGCACTGTCGGGGGGTCAGTACTGAGGGAGTGCTGCAGTCAGAGTGTCAGTACTGAGGGAGTGCTGCACTGTCAGAGGGTCAGTACTGAGGGAGTGCTGCACTGTCAGAGGTCAGTACTGAGGGAGTGCTGAACTGTCAGAGTTTCAGTACTGAGGGAGTACTGCACTGTCGGAGGTCAGTACTGAGGGAGTGCTGCACTGTCAGAGGGTCAGTACTGAGGGATTGCTGCACTGTCATGAGGTCAGTGCTGAGGGAGTGCTGCACTGTCAGAGGTCAGTACTGAGGGAGTGCTGCACTGTGGGAGGGTCAGTACTGAGGGGAGTGCTGCACTGTCAGAGGTCAGTACTGAGGGAGTGCTGCAGTCAGAGTGTCAGTACTGAGGGAGTGCTGCACTGTCGGAGGTCATTACTGAGGGAGTGCTGCCGTCAGAGGACAGTACTGAGGAGTGGCTGCACTGTCAGAGGGTCAGTACTGAGGAAGTGCTGCACTGTCAGAGTCAGTACTGAGGGAGTGCTGCACTGTCAGAGGGTCAGTACTGAGGGAGTGCTGCACTGTCAGAGGTCAGTACTGAGGGAGTGCTGCACGTATAGAGGGTCAGCACTGGGGAGTGCAGCACTGTCAGACTGTCAGTACCGAGGGAGTGCTGCACTGTCAGAGGGTCAGTACTGAGGAGTGCTGCACTGTCAGAGGGTCAGTAACTGAGGGAGTGCTGTACTGTTAGAAATATTGCCTTTAGTTGAGTGAATGTGTGAGACTCTTGCTGCATGTGAGGTGTAGATGAAAAAATCCCTGGGTAATATTTCAAGAGGGAGGAGCAGAGATCTCCCATTATCTGGGCCAACATTTGTTTTTCAACCAACAGCACAAAAATAAATTTTCTGATTCTTGCTGTGTTGTTGTTTGTGGGATCTTGCTGTGCACAAATCAGTTTTGCAATAGTTCAAAAAAAAACTTCAGTTCCTCTGTATACATTTGGAAACAAACCCAGAGCCACGAAGCACTAGATAATGGACCCACACTGCCCCCAATGTGGACAACACCCGATACTGCAGCATCTTCAATATTTCCAGTTGTAGGACAAGGACACCAGGGGAAGGCCAGTCCCACAGGGCAGGAGACCCAGGGAAGGGCCAGTCCCACTGGGACTGGACACTGGGGAGTTGGCTGAGGCCTAGAGACCAAACTATTGCAGAGCTGAGCGTTAGTTTCCTTAATCCTGGCAGCTGTCAACACTCATCATTTCACACTCGAGCAGGTTGGGCCCATGTATATCAGCCCAGCGTGACAAACTCTGCCCACAACCCCTTGGCTCTCCACACTCACTCTCACACACTCTCACTCTCACACTCTCTCTCTCCTCTCTCACTCTCTCTCACACACTCTCACTCACCTCACTCACTCTCTCTCACTCTCTCTCACTCACTCACTCACTCTCTCTCTCTCACACTCTCTTCACTCACTCACATCTCTCTCTCTCACACTCTCTCACTCACTCATCACACTCACCTCACTCTCACTCTCTCACTCACTCTCTCTCTCTCACACTCACTCACTCACTCCACTCTCACACTCTCACTCACTCACTCACTCCCTCACTCACTCTCACACTCACTCACTCCACACCACCACTCTCTCACTCTCTCTCACTCTCTCTACACTCACACTCTCACTCTCTCTCACTCTCTCACACTCACTCACACATTCTCTCTCTCACTCTCTCTCTCTCCTCATCTCACACTCCTCTCTCTCTCACACCTCACTCACACACACTCAATCACACACACTCACCTCACTCACTCTCTCTCACACTCTCTCTCTCACTCACTCACACACACCACACACACTCACTCTCTATCTCACTCACTCTCTCTCTCTCTCTCTCTCTCTCACACACTCACTCACTCACCTCTCTATGTCTTCTCTCTCTCTCCTCTCACTCTCACACTCTCTCTCTCTCTCTCACTACACTCACTCACCACACACTCACACACACTCACACACATTCAATCTCTCTCTCACACACGACACTCACTCACTTTCTATATCTCTCCTCACTCTCACTCTCTCTCACTCTCACACTCACTCAACTCTCTCTCTCTCTCTCCTCTCACTCTCACTCTCCTCTCTCCTCACACACTCACTTCACTCACACACTCACACACACTCTCACTCACTCAATCTCTCTCTCTCTCTCTCTCACTCCTCTCTCTCACACACTCTCTCTCACACACTCACTCTCTCACACACTCATCTCTCTCACACACCCACAACCTCACTCTCTCACACTCACTCTCTCACAACACACACTCACTCTCACACTCACTCTCTCACACTCTCTCTCTCACTCACTCACACACACTCACACTCACTCTCTCTCTCTCTCTCACTCTCTCTCTCTCACACTCTCTCCTTTCTCTCTCTCTCACACTCTCTCACTCCACACACTCTCTCTATCACACACTCACACACACTCACTCACTGTCTCACACACTCACTCTCTCACACTCACTCTCTCACACTCTCTCTCTCACTCACCCCACACACTCACACTCACTCTCTCTCACTCTCCTCTCTCACTCACTCTCTCTCTCTACTCACTCTCACACTCACTCACTCTCTATCTCTCATCTCTCTCTCTCTCACTCTCACTCTCTCTCTCTCTCTCTCACACACAT
>NC_054489.1:54593173-54603274 GCF_017639515.1 Carcharodon carcharias
ACACTCACTCTCACACTCGCTCTCTCACACACACAATCCGTCTCACACACACTCACTCACACTTGCTCTCTCATCACACACACTCTCCTCTCACCGCACACTCTTTCTCACACTATCTTACACTCTCTCACACACACACTGTCTCTCATACACACTCTCTCAAACACACTCTCACTCACACACACCACTCTCACACACTCTCTCTCACACTCTCTCACTCCTCACACCTCTCGCTCTCTTTCACTCACTCTCTCACTCTCTCTCTCACACTTTAACTCTCTCACACTCCCTCTCTCATACACACTGTCACCACACACGCTCTCTCTCACACACTCTCTCTCACACTCTCTCACTCTCTCACACTCTCGCTCTCTTTCACTCACTCTCTCACTCTCTCTCTCACACTTTAACTCTCTCACACTCTCTCTCTCATACACACTGTCACACACGCTCTCTCTCACACACACACTCTCTTTCACACTATCTAACATTCTCTCACACACACTGTCTCACACACACACTCTCTCTCACACACACTCTCACACTCGCTCTCTCACACACACTCTCTCACTCTCTCTCACACTCTCTCATACACTCTCTCTCTCACACACTCACTCCTCACACCTCTCTCTCTCACACTCTCTCTCACACACACACTTCCTCTCTCTCACACACACTCACTCTCACACACTCTCTCTCTCTCCCACACACTCTTTCTCACACACACTCTCTCACACACACTCACACACTCTCTCTCACACTCTGACACACTCTCTCACACTCTCTCTCACACTCTCCCTCTCTCACAATTTCTCTCTCACACTCTCTCTCTCACCCTCTTTCTCACACTCTCTCACAACTCTCTCGCACTTTCTTTCTCTCTCACAATCTCTCTCCCTCTTTCTCTATCACACTCTCTCTCTCTCACACTCTCTCTCACAGACTTTCTCTCTCACTCTCTCTCTCACACTCTCTCACAATCTCTTTCTCTCTCTCACGCTCTCTCTTACACACACTCTCTCCACTCACACATTCCCTCTCTCACACACACTCTCTCACACACACTCTCTCACACACACTCTCTCTCACACACACATCTCAACCCCTCTCTGTCACACACATTCTCTCACTCTCTCTCACACTCTCTCTCTCTTGCATTCTCTCTCTGCGCACACTCTCTCTCACACACACACACTCACTCACACACTCTCTCTCTCACACACTCTCTCACACTCTCACTCTCTCACACTCTCTCTCACACTCTCTCTCACACTCCCTCTCTCACAATTTTTCTCTCACACTCTCTCTCTCACCCTCTTTCTCACACTCTCTCACACTCTCTCTTGCACTTTCTTTCTCTCTCACAATCTCTCTCCCACTTTCTCTATCACACTCTCTCTCTCTCACACTCTCTCTCACACACTTTCTCTCACTCACACATTCCCTCTCTCACACACACTCACTCTCACACACACACTCACTCTCACACTTGCTCTCTCACACAAACTCTCTCTCTCACACTCTCTCTCTCACACACACTCTCTCTCACACACTCTCTCACACCCTCTCTCACACTCTGACACACTCTCTCACACTCTCTCTCACACTCCCTCTCTCACAATTTCTCTCTCACACTCTTTCTCACACTCTCTCACACTCTCTCACTCGTGGTTTTCTCTTCTCTCTCTCACAATCTCTCTCTCCCACTTTATCACATTCTCTCTCTCTCACACTCTCTCTCACACACTTTCTCTCTCACTCTCTCTCACACTCTCTCACAATATCTTTCTCTTGCACACTCTCTCTTACACACACTCTCTCCCACTCACACATTCCCTCTCTCACAGACACTCTCTCTCACACACACTCACTCTCACACTTGCTCTCTCACACAAACTCTCTCTCTCACACACTCTCTCACACTCTCTCTCACACTCCCTTTCCACAATTTCTCTCTAACACTCTCTCTCTCTCACCCTCTTTCTCACACTCTCTCACACTCTCTCTCGCATTTCTTTCTCTCTCAAAATCTCTCTCACCCACTTTCTCTATCACATTCTCTCTCTCTCACACACACACACACACTCCTCTCTCACACACTCCCTCTCACACACGCTCTCTCACACTATCTTACACTGTCTCACACACACACTCACTCTCAAACACACACTCACTCTCTCACTCTCTCTCTCACACTTTAACTCTCTCACACTCTCTCTCTCATACACACTCTTACACACGCTCTCTCTCACACACACACTCTCTCTCACACTATCTTACACTCTATCACACACACACTCTCTCTCACATACACTCTCACACGCGCTCTCTCACACACACTCTCTCACTCTCTCTCACACTCTCTCATACATTCTCTCTCTCACACACTCTCTCTCACACACACTCTCTCACACACACTCCCTCACACACACGCTCTCTCTCACACTATCTTACACTCTCTCTCGCACACACTCACTCTCTCACACCCACTCACTCTCCCACTCACACTCTCACTCTCTCTCTCACACAGACTCTCTCTCTCACTCACACATATTCACTCTCACACACACACTCACTCTCTCACACACACACTCACTCTCACTCTTGCTCTCTCACATACATCTCTCTCTCACACACACATTCACTCTCACACTTGCTCTCTCACACACACTCACTCTCACACACACTCACTCTCACGCTCGCTCTCCCACACACACACTCTCACTCTCTCTCACACTCTCTCATACACTCTCTCTCTCAGACACACTCTCTCTCACACACACACACTCTCTCACACACACACTATCTCTCACACACACACTCACTCTTACACTCGCTCTCTCACACACTCTCTCTCTCTCACACACTCTCCTCACACACACACTCACTCTCACACACACTCACTCTCACACACACACTCACTCTCACACTCGCTCTCTCACACACACACACTCTCTCACACACACTCACTCACACTTGCTCTCTCACACACACTCTCTCTCTCACACTCTCTCTCATGCACACTCTTTCTCACACTATCTTACACTCTCTCACACACACACTCTCTCTGATACACACTCTCTCAAACACACTCTCTCTCACACACTCACTCTCACAAACTCTCTCTCACACTCTCTCACTCTCTCACACTCTCTCTCTCTTTCACTCACTCTCTCACTCTCTCTCTCACACTTTAACTCTCTCACACACTCTCTCTCTCAGACACACTCACACACGCTCTCTCTCACACACACACACTCTCTTTCACACTATCTAACATTCTCTCACACTCGCTCTCTCACACACACTCTCTCACTCTCTCTCACACTCTCTCATACACTCTCTCTCTCACACACTCACTCTCACACACTGTCTCTCTCACACACACTCTCTCTCACACACACACTCTCTCTCTCTCATAGACACTCACTCACACACACTCTCTCTCTCACACACAGTCTCTCTCTCAGACACACTCACTCTCACACACTCTCTCACACTCTCTCTCACACTCTGACACACTCTCTCACACTGTCTCTCACACTCCCTCTCTCACAATCTCTCTTGCACTTTCTTTCTCTCTCACAATCTCTCTCTCCCTGTTTCTCTATCACACTCTCTCTCTCTCACACTCTCTCTCACACACTTTCTCTCTCACTCTCTCTCACACTCTCTCACAATATCTTTCTCTCTCACACTCTCTCTTACACACACTCTCTCCCACTCACATACTCACACAGACTCTCTCTCTCACACACTCTCTCTCACACACACTCTCTCACACACACTCTCTCTCACACACACTCTCGCATACTCTCACATACTCCACCTCTCACACACTCTCTCACACTCTCTCTCACACATACACACTCTCTCTCTCGCACACATAGACACACTCCTCTCACACACACTCACTCTCACACACACACTCACTCTCACACTTGCTCTCTCCACACAAACTCTCTCTCTCACAATCTCTCTCTCACACACACTCTCTCTCACACTACCTTACACATCTCTCACACACACACTCTATCTCACACACACACTCTCTCTCATACACATTCTCTCAAACACATCTCTCTCTCACACACTCACTCTCACACACTCTCTCTCACACTCTCTCACTCTCTCACATTCTCTCTCTCTTTCACTCACTCTCTCACTCTCTCTCTCCAACTTAACTCTCTCACACTCTCTCTCTCATACACACTCTCACACACGCTCTCTCTCACACACACACACTCTCTCACATTATCTTACACTCTCTCACACACACACTCTATCTCACACACACTCTCTCTCATACACACTCTCTCAAACACACTCCTCTCTCACACTCACTCTCACACACTCTCTCTCACACTCTCACACTCTCTCACATTCCTCTCTCATTCACCCACTCTCTCACTCTCTCTCTCAAACTTTAACTCTCTCACACTCTCTCTCTCATACACACTCTCACACACCGCTCTCTCTCACACACACACTCTCTCTCACACACTATCTTACACTCTATCACACATACACCTCTCTCACACACACACTCTCTTCACACACACATACTCACAATCTCTTTCTCACACACACTCTCTCACTCACTCTCACACTCTCTCTCACACACAGATTCTCTCTCTCACACACTCTCTCTCATACACACTCTCTCACACACACTCTCTCTCACACTCTCTCACATACTCTCACACACTCCTCTCACACACTCTCTCACACTCTCACAACATACACACTCTCACACACACACACACACTCTCTCACACACTCCCTCTCACACACGCTCTCTAAACACTATTACACTCTCTCACACAATCAACACTCGCACACACACACGCACTCTCACACTCGCTCTCTCACACACACTCTCACTCACACACACTCACCTCACACACACTCACTCTCACACTTGCTCTCTCACATATACATTCTCTCACACACATTCACTCTCAACACTTGCTCTCTCACAACACACTATCTCTCACACACACACTCACTCTTACACTCGGTCTCTCACACACACTCTCTCTCTCACACACTCTCACACACACTCACTCTCACACTCACTCTCACACACTCACTCTCTCACTCTCTCTCACGTTCTCACACACACACTCTCTCTCACACACACTCACTCTCACACACACTCACTCTCACACTCACTCTCACACACACACTCTCTCACTCTCTCTCACGTTCTCTCATACACACTCTCTCACACTCGTTCTCCTCACACACACTCTCCTCAAACACACTCCCTCTCACACACTCCCTCTCACACACTCTCTCTCACACTCTCTCATTGTCTCACACTCTCTCACTCTCTGACACTCTTTCACTCTCTCACACAACTCTTTCTCTCTCTCACACTCTCTCTCACACTTTTTTCCTCACCACACATTCTCCCACTCACACACTCTTTCTCAACACACACTTCTCTCTCACACACACTCTCTCTGACACACACACTCTCTCACATTCTCACTCTTACACACACTCTCTCGCACACTCTCTCTCAGACTCTCTCCACACACACTCTCACACACGCTCTCTCTCACATTATCTTACACTCTCTCACATACATAATCTCTCTCTCTCAAACACACTCTCCTCTCTCACACACACTCTCACACATGCCCACTCACACTGTCTCTCTCTCCACTATCTTACACTCTCTCACACACACTCTCTCTCTCAAACACACTCTCTCTTGCACACTTTCTCTCACACTTTCTCTGACACACACAATCTCTCTCACACTCCCTCTCACACACACTCCTCTCACACACTCCTCACACACTCTCACACACACACACTCTCTCTCACACACTCTCATGCACACATTCTCTCACACACACAACAACGTCTCTCACACTCTCTCACACGCACACTCCCTCTCTACACACTCCCTCTCTCTCAAAACACACTCTCCTCTCACACACTCTCTCACACACTCTCTCACACGCAAAACTCTCTCTCTCTCAAACACACTCTCTCTCACACACTCTCTCACACACGCTCTCTCACACACACTCTAGCACACACTTTCTCACACACTCTCTCTCTCACGCACACAACTCACACACAGACACTTTCTCTCAAACTCACTCTCTCTCTCACACACACTCTCTCTCACCACTACTTACACTCTCTCACATACACATACTCTCACACATACACACTCTCACTCACACATACACACTCTCTCACACACACACACTCTCACACACACACACTCCCTCACTCACACACACTCTCTCTCACACTCTCTCACACACTCTCACACACACATCTCTCTCACACACACAAACTCTCTCACACACCACTCTCTCTCAACACACTCCCTCTCACACATTCCCTCTCACACACTTCTCTCCTCACTGTCTCACACTCTCTCACTCTCTCTCACTCTCCTCTCTCTCTCACAATTTCTCTCTAACACTCTCTCTCAACCTATCTTTCTCACACTCTCTCTCTCACTCTCTTTCTCTCTCACACTCTCCCTCACACACTTTCTCTCTCACACTCTCTCTCTTATACACTTTTTTTTTCTCTCTCACACTCTCTCTCTCTCACACTCTCTCTCACACACTTTCTCTCTCACCCCTCCACACTTGTCCCATCTCTCGCATTTCTCACACTCTCTCTCACTCTCTTTTTCTCACACACTCCTCCCTCTCACACACTCTCCTCGCACACTCCTTCTCACATACTCTCTCTCACACTCTCTCCTCTCTATCACACACACACTCCCTCGACACATACACTCTCTCTCTGACACACACTCTCTCACACACACACACACACACACTCTCTCTCACACACCCTTCTCTCGCACACACTCTCTCTCACACATTCCCTCTCACACACCTCTCTCACACACACTGACTCACTCTCTTTCACTCTCTCTCTCTTCACACTCTAACTCTTTCACAATCTCTCTCTCATACAAACTCTCACACACACTCTCTCTCTCTCTCACACAACACACTCTCTCCCCACATCGCCTCTCTCACACACACTCTCTCACATCTCTCTCTCACTCTCTCTCACACTCACTCTGCCACACTCTCTCACTCTCTCTCCCACACACTCTCACTCTCTCTCCCACACTCTCTCACTGTCTCTCCCACACTCTCTCACTCACACTCCCACACTCTCTCACACCTCTCTTTCTCACACCCTCTTTCTCTGCTCTCACCCTCTCTCACACTCTCTCACACTCTCGCTCTCACACTCCTTTTCTCACACACTTTCTATCACACTCTCTCTCACAAACTCTCTCTCACACTCTCGCTCTCACACTTTCTCTCAAACACGCTCACACACCTCTCTCACACTCTAGCTCTCACACTCTCTTTCTCACACTCTCTTCATCTCTCAACACTCTCCTCACTCTCTCTCACACAGTTCCTCTCTCACATCTCTCGTCTCGCACTCTCTTTCTCTCTCACTTTCTCTCTCACACTCTCTTTCTCACATTCTCTTTCTCACACCTCTCTCTCACACTTCTCTCTCAATACCATTCTCTCTATCTCAAACTCTCTCTCACACTCTCACACTAACTCTCACACTCGCTCCATCACACTCTCTCTCCCTCTCACTTCCTCACACTTCACTCACACTCCCTCGCACTCCCTCAAACTCACTCCACACTCCCTCTCACTCACATGTGCACTCAATTCACTCTCACACACTCACTCACACTCACTCCCCTACACTCCCTCTCACTCAATCACACTCCCTCTTACTCCCCTAGCACTCACATCTACTCTACTCCCTCCAACTACCTCTCACTCCCCCTCCCCACTCACACTCCCTCTCACTCCCTCTCACTCACTCATACTCGCTCACACTCACTCACACTCCCTCTCACTCCCTCTTACTCACTCAACTCACTCACACACTCACTCACACTCCCTCTCACACCCTCTCACTCACTCACCCTCCTTCTCACTCCCTCTCACTCACTCACACTCCCTCTCACTCACTCACACGCCCTCCATCACCACTCACACTCCCTCTCACTCACTCACACTCACTCACACTCACACACTCCCTCACACTCACTCACACACACTCCCTCTCACTCACTCACACTCACTCACTCACACGCACTCACAACTCACTCACTACTCCCACTCACTTCACGTCACAATCACTCACTCACACACACTCACACTCACGTCACACTCACTCACACTCACTCACTCCCTCTCACTTACTCACACTCACTCACACACCTCTCACTCCCCATCTCACTCTCACCACACTCTTCTCACACTCCCTCTCACTCCCTCCCACTCACTCAGACTCCCTCCCACTCCCTCACACTCACTCACGACTCACTCACACTCCTTCTTCTCCCTCCCTCCTCTCTCACTCACACACACTCACTGACTCCACTCCCTCTCACTCCCTCACACTCACTCACACACAATCCCTCTCACTCACTCACAATCACTCACACTCGCTCACACTCACTCACCCCACTCACACGTCACTTGCTCACTCACACTCACACACATTCACTCACGCACTCACACACACGCACCAACACACTCACTCACTCACACTCTCTCCACCTCACACACTCAGTCCCTCACTCACTCACTCACAAACACTCACTCACTCCCTCTCACTCACTCCCTCTCACAACACTCAGTCACTCACACTCACACACTCACTCACTCCCTCTCACGCACTCACACACTCACTCACAGAATCACTCACTCACTCCCTCACCTCGCTCACACTCACTCACCCTCACTCACACTCACACACACTCAGTCACCCCCTCTCACTCACTCACACCACTCGCACACACACTCACACAACCCTCTCACTTCCCTCAACTCACTCACACTCACTCTCACACACACTCACACTCACCACACTCACAACACACTCACTCACACACTGAACTCCCTCTC
This sequence comes from Carcharodon carcharias, assembly GCF_017639515.1. Lineage (NCBI taxonomy): Eukaryota > Metazoa > Chordata > Chondrichthyes > Lamniformes > Lamnidae > Carcharodon > Carcharodon carcharias. The sequence goes on from NC_054489.1 coordinate 54,602,119, forward strand.
ACTCACTCACATTCACTCTCTTTCCTCGCACACCCTCACGCTTCCTCTCAGTCCCTCTCACTCTCTCACCCTCGCTCACTCCCTCTCACTCTCACACCACTCACTCACACACATACTCACACACCCACACTCACTCACACTCACTCACACACTCACTCAGTCACAAACCTCACTCCCTCTCACACACACTCACGAACACACACATCACTCTTCACACACTCACTCTTCCTCACTCTCACACACACACTCACACACACCACAACAGACTCACTCCCTCACAAACTCACTCTTTCTCACTCTCACACACCTCACTCCACACTCTCACTTACACTCACACACTCACTCACTTCACACTCACATTCACACTCACTCCAACGCCCGCTCACTCTCCCCTCTCACACACTCACACACTTACACACTCACTCACCACTCACACACTAGACACTCCACTCCCCTCGCACTCACTCACACTCAAACACTCACGTCACTCACTCAACACTCACTCACTCACTCACTCCCATCGTCACTCACTCACACTCACTCACTCACTCCCTCTCACTCACACTCACACACACTCACTCACTCACAACCCTCTCAATCACACTCACTCACTCCCTCCCCACTCACTCACTCTCACTCACACTCACACACCACTCCCTCTCACTCCCTCACCTCACGCACACTCACTCACACGCACACACCTCACTCCTCACACACACTCATCTCACACACACTCACACACATCACTCCTCCCACTCACTCACACTCCCTCTCAGCTCCTCTACGCCCTCTCTCACTCCTCTCCACTCTCACACACTCACTTATGCACATACTCACTCACACACAGTCCATCACACCACTCACACACTCACTCCACACACACTCACTCCCTCTCACACTCACTCTCTCACACACATCACACACACTCCCTCTCACTCACACACATGCAGACACACTCACCCCCCACACACTCACTCTTTCTCACTCTCACACACTCACTCACTCACACACGCCTCCTCTCACTCACTCACACACACACTCAACTCCACTCACACACACTCACTCACAAACTCACACACACTCACCTCCTCACACACTCACCTTGCGCACTCTCACACACACACTCACATGCACTCACTCACTCACTCTTTCTCAA